>NC_084883.1:22945000-23248181 GCF_023558435.1 Drosophila sulfurigaster albostrigata | reverse complement strand
TTTGTAAGACATTAGAAATACGACTTAAGATACAGATGCGTTCTTAGTGTGTGAGGCCTTTTAAGAGTAGAACGAACACCTATTAAAATTGTTGTGGCATTTTCTGATTCTTCGGATCTGATGGACTTCTGTGTTTTGTGTGTTTTTGTCTGCTGTTTGCCGACTAATTTGTGTGGAAATTAGTTCTGACACAAGTCGCTGATAGAGTGATATATACCAAGATATTGAAGCACTCACTCGTTGCTGGTATCTGCCAAATACGAAAGACTTTGAGGGGTGTGCCAGCTATCACCTACCTAAGAAGAGGGCCTCAGTTCTGGGTTCCTACCATAGTTCTTAGTTCAGTACCGAAGAGAACCGAACTCAACTTGTGTCTGATGTTAATTGAATGCGAACGAGCTGGAAACAATTCTGACTTCAAGTTTTTTTTTTGGTGGGGACTTCGTGGAGTCATTAAACTCATAAAAGATAGAAAAAGTGCACGCACTTCAATAATTTATTGTGCATGAGTGTGTGTGTGTGTGTGTGTGTGGGAGGAGTTGAATTCACGATGGCAACAACTAACAGAAGTAGAAAAAGAAATATTTATGCAATGCATTTGGTTTCTTGTCATTTTACAATTGTTGCGTTCATTATTTTTGTTTATATTCTACCCGAAAGGGCCGCAATAACAAACACGTACAGCGAGGAGGCACATCCACAGGAGTCCGCAGACAATTGATGACTCTCGTATTTATACCTGTCATTGTCTTTGTGTGAGGGGTGTATTTTTAGATGATTTGGCAGGTGTATAATGTGATTGATTTATGTTGAATTCAAGTTTTGACAATTATTTTGCTATCCTTCAAATTTCAACACGATCAAGAAATTTTAAAGGGTATGTTTGTTTGTTCCTGATTTGGTAGTATATAGTATATAGATTATAGATCGTATCTAAGAAAAATCTTATTTTATATTAAGAATGCATAGAAATTTTGATCTGATTTAGGACTAATTCAAGACTTTGTTCCACATTTTGAAACATTGTTCTCTCATTCTAACTGCTGTAGAGTATCTGCTAGTCGATCCCATTATTTAATATGGTTTCTACCTTATTCATGATTTTATTGCACATTTTACAACTTATATTTTGTGTCTAATTGCTGTAGAGTATTTGCTAGTCGACCCCACTCGCTTTTTAATATGATTTCGGCTTAATTTAAGAATTTGATTAACATTTTAGAACGTTTTTCTCGCTGTCTAGCTGATATAGGGTATTTGCTAGTCGACCACACTCGACGCTCTTGTTTCCCGCTACAATTTCGAAATGTTTCGGAAATGTGTAATTACCTGGCAACGTTCAGACTGTGTCTGATTGTGAGCTATCGGCTATGCCTCGTTCGTCTTCGTCTTCAACGTCTTGTGCCCCGTCATGACTTATAGGGCAGCTCACACACAAAGGCGTTGTGGCAGGGCTGGCTCGCTTTACCTGTGTGTGACACCAACATCGGGGCAGCGACACCTTTGCGGCGTCTCGGTCTCTGGGAATTCCTGGTACTGTTGTTGCACATGTGCACTGCACATTGCAATTAATGTGTCGCCTCCCAAAGAGTCTGTCTGTCTCTCTATGCTATTGTTGCAAGCAGATTTCTAAACCTGCCTGCCGCGTGATGTGAAAGGAATGTGTCTTGCTCCAGTTAGCTGTGTCCTTTGTTGTTGCTTGAATCAATTTAAAGGCCGTCACTCATACTCAGAGTTATAAGATTGAAGACTGTAGATTGAAGTCGGTTAATGATTGGAGTCTCAAGTCTGGAGACTGAAGTCTGAAGTCTGCTGTCACTTAGCTCTGGAGGTTGAGAGTGCAAATCTTTGGCATTAATTGTCTTTAATTTAACTTCCGTCTTGTTTAATTAATGCTGTTAGAATTTAACGGCCAGACGGTCATCGCTTTTAATTAGCCGCAGTTTCCAGTTGCTGCTGCAACTTGCCCTATGAGATCAGATTTTTAATTTACATAGTTGCAGCTTATTGTTGCATGCTGTGTTTAGGCAAAAGGTAAAGACTTTGAGATAAAGATACTTGCATGTTTCTAACGAGCCGCTTTTGCTTTTGTTTGTGTGGCCCACAAAGTGTTTGTAAATACAAACAAATAACTTGAAAGTGTGCGCCACAAAAAGGCAGCATCCAAGAGTTACGGATTGCAGTTGCAACTCCAGATACAGATACAGATACAGATACAGATCTGAAGTTCTGGAGTGTGGCGTAGGCCGGTGGCAACAGCGGCTTGCCTTTGTGTCTCAACTGCAGAAGTGTTTGAGGTAGAAGGGAGAAGAGAACTTGCCTCCTCCTCCTCCAGACAAAGCGTTTACCTCTTTGTTTATCAAACAAATTTGTTTATTTAAAGAGGGGGGCACATCTTTTCTCTCTCCATGCGTTTCTATTGCATCGCCGCGGCGTCGCTTTAAGTATTATTGAAACGAACTTGACACCAAATGGACGCAAACCCATTTCAATGATATCAAAATGCGACATTTTTCGGTGACTCGGTGACTCTCGCTGCCTTTAAATGAAGCACTTCCGCTCCAGGTTGAGCAGCCCCCAAAAACCCCTTTTTATGGATCTAACATAGCTCTACAACACGTACTCACACCCGCATGCTATTATTTTAATGGCACCCTAGAAAACACGACGAAAAAAAACGCAGCACGCAATTTACAATCTAGTCTTTTTAGTTCCAGCTAGTTAATATCGGCTTATGTGCTCCAATCTAGTATCTTTTTTTTATTGATACTTTCGTTTTCGAAACAACAAAAAGTCATAAAACCAACCACCAAAGCAGAGGACAGCCATCTCATCCCATCCATGGAGGGAGAGATGCTATAGATAGGAGCTACCGTTTTTCTTTTGGGCAGGATTAGTCGCCCGCATACAAAGACCACTTGCTGTTTGTAATATGACGCTAATCTTTGCAACAATGGCTCCTCTACTTTCCCAGCACAGATACGAGTAGTTAACATACATAAGTCTGTCTTTGGGGCGATCGAACCTGTTTTTCTCATTTCTCATTTGCAGTGCAGCTGCCTGCAAAGAAGCAAAGAATAGACGCATTTCCAATTTCTCATTTCCCATGTCGTTTAGATCGGTTTATGTCCCTTTTCATATTTTCGTAATTGTGAAAGTTTTTGAACCCAATGTTCTGAATCAATTCCTAAAGATCTCAAGTCTGCCCGGCCTCAAGTGCAGTTGGAACTTCGACGCGTCACTGAGCCACTTCAAATTCTTTGCTTATGCAACTGATTTCGAATGGTTGTTGTTGGAGACACTTATGCTTACTACTATGTCTATGAGGTAATGTGTAATGTGGCATGTTTTTGAGATAACGAACTCGGAAGTACTTCAGAGATACTTTTGTGGCTCAAAGATACTTGTCATTAAATTATACTTTACTTTACTTTAATTGAACTACTGTCCATGAATGAATTGTAATACTACGAATGTCTACAATTTCCTTTTATTTGGTTCAACTCCAAGTCAATAACTTTCAGAAATTGATAGCGTCTGCTAAATATGAAACTCAGGAGTATTTCCAATTAATAAATTTCACAAATTTTCTAAATATATTTGAGAGCATCTCCAAGAAATTATGCGGCAAAAAGATACTTTGCTTAAATCAATATTTAACTGCTGCTCTTAGTTAAATTGCAAGAATACTTTGAGCATTTAATCACAAATTCGATTCTAATTTCAACTCAACCTGAAGTCAAGAGATTCACTGAATTTGAGAGTATCTCCAAGATACCCGAATACTGCTGATTGTTAAATTGTTTTAATTTCAAACATAGCGCTCATAACTTCTCTGAGTATTTGAAAGCATATATAAAAAGATATTTTGTTCAATGAAGATCCATAGCTTATTTGAATCTATTACACATGCATAAATAAACTGTTTTTAGCATTTAATTAAAAAGCTAGCTTTCAGCTCAATCTGAAGTCAATAACTACAAAATATAAAACTTCTGTTTATTGTTAAATTTAAAAAATATTTCCAATTTCAAAGCATTTATAACTTCTCTAAATATTATATGGCATCTCTAGGATACTTTACTCCATATCTTTAGCTTATTTGAAACTCATACTCATTAATAAATAGCAAGAATATGTTCAGCATTTAATTTGAAAGATAGCATCTCATTTTGCCCATTTAATGAGGCGCAGACCTGCAGTTCCCGGCCTCGCAATGCGGCATGCTAATGATAATGCTTCAAGGGCTGCGACTTTATAAATTCGAACGCATCGTTGACCGGGAAATCGCCGAGCATTGCATCGCATCTCTTGGGCAGGTACTACGCGCGATTGCAATGGCAATTAGGCGAACTGTAACTGGAACCACGACCTGGCTTTACAGCCTGAGCACACTGTAATGGCATTCGAACTTAATGCACTTTTAATTAGATACTCGCACTTGCAACTCAACGCATTCTCGTCGTTATCATATCAGAGGGGAGAAGAGTAGAAGTGTTCAAAGTCGTGGTCTGTTTGGAAAACAAACATATTTCAAGTGTCAGTGACACTTTCGATGGCCATTTGCAGTTGCAACTGTTTGATTGATGAGCCGAGCAGCAGCATTTTGATCAATCAATCAATCAACAATCCATCAAACAACGCGCTGCACATGCCCATTTGTCTGGCATTTGTCTGAATGCAATTTGTCTGGCCCGTAGTTGCTGTTATTATTAATGGCATTGCATTTTTAATTAGACAGCGCTGAGAGAGAATATACTGACTTTTCTTGCTGAAAGGTCCAAGACATTAGTTGACTCTGAAAATCCCCTCGCCCACCCTCTCTTTCGACTCTGCACTGTGTGCAGCTGTTGTGCTCAAAATAGTTGGAGGCATGCCTAATGTGCCCCCAACTCCAACCCAAACTCCAACTTCAACTCCATCCACAGTTCAACACATTTTGAACGCCGCACACGTTCAACGACAACGACAATCCGTCTGCATAGCGTAATCTTATCAATAGCTTAGACATATCGTAAGTCAACAGTGTCATTTATACCAATTTTTGGTGTTTGTTAGAAGGGGAGAAATCAATGATAATGCCACATAATACTCCCCGCTAGTCCCAATGACCTACTAATGAAAAAATATTGATAAATCGTTGGCTGCAGCTACAGCATATTGAAAACATAACAATTATTCATTAAAAAAAAATGTGATGGCAATAACTCTTTTAAGTGCTCTAAGCGGATTTGCCTTAATACGAAACTCCTTTCTCTCATTATTTGCAGCTGGATTTCCCATACTTTTGTTCTATCTGCTGGGATCTTCATACAAGCGAGGCTTCTTCTGTGACGATGAATCATTGATGCATCCCTTCAAAGAGTCCACCGTAAAGAACTGGATGTTGTACTTCATTGGACTCGTTATTCCAGTGGGTGTGGTAAGTGAAATGACATTTATTTTTTGGGTAATAAAAGTGCGTTGAATTGAATTGAATGCGATTGAATTGATGGCAATTGAATTGAATTTGTTGCGCGTATGAACTGCGGGCTTTGGTGGGTGGAGTTGAAGGTTGATGTTGGAGCATCTCCCAAGTGGCCACCCAGGGCAAAAAAAAAGCATGTCAAGCATCTGTCAGTTGGCATCTTCCACATTACAACTCTCCAGAGAGTGCAATTGCACAATCATTTCAAGTTCACAAATTGTTGATAAACATTCAACAACTTACAATGTGTTTCTCTGCTCTTAATGTGCTCCAGTTGTTGCTCATCGTGACGCAATGACACGAGTCATCTGGTTTGCTGGTTTGCCCCGCTGACCAGATGTGGAATTTATAATGGTGCCTTAGCAACATGTGGCTCATAAAATCGTGCCCCTATTTTCTTAGAATTACAGGGTATGCTGCGCCCAAGGCAACTCTAAACATTTGCATACCTTTTCCCTCGTTAAAATGCGCTGTTGTTCTTTAGAAAAATAAACTTGCCTCGAGGTGTGAAATGGAAATATCCGCTTTCTAATTACAACTGTTTGTTGCACTCTCTTTTTTCTTTTAGGTGCTGATTGTGGAAATACTGCGTTCAAAGGACAAAGATCTCAATACAACGCGTCGTTATATCTACCAGGGATATCGGATTCCCGATTGGCTCGTCGAGTGCTATAAGAAGCTTGGCGCCTTCGCCTTTGGAGCTGCTGTCAGTCAATTGACCACGGATATTGCCAAGTATTCGATTGGTCGACTGCGTCCACATTTCATGCAGGTAAGTTTTGCAGCTGCAGTTGGGTGTAATCGAATCGCAATTAAAGCAACACAACTCGGGGAACTGGAAATAAAAGCAATGCAAATGTCGAAATCAACCGTTAGACGTGACATTGCCAATTAATTTTAATATGCAACATGTGCAACATATGCAGATACTTGCAAATGCAACACCGACAACACCGACAACGACAGCAACAGCAACATGCGACTGCGACACACACGACGCCACGTCAAGCAAGCCAAAGCCAAGGCCTATTAATAAATGCATCCGATTCGCAGTTTGACATGCGCACTCGGGCGAGCTTTATGGCCATTTCGAGTTTATTGTCGCTCCGAATGACAATTTTCATACCATTTCAGCCATAGGTGAAAGGGGTATATTCGATTAGTAACTTAGGCCGTATAAAGTAAAGATATTCACAATCAACTACAGTAGTTTGTAGCACTTAATAATAACCATAATTTTAGTGCTTTCGTAGAATTTGATAACGCTCCGATATTTTGAATGAAATGGAAAAACCACACAATTTGTTTTTTATAACCTAGATAAAATCAATTTCAATTTCTTTATTTAAAGGGAAGCACTTTCGGGTTTCAAGTTAGTTAATAGTTACTTTTTAACAATTTGCTAAAAGAAATTTATGAAAAGCTTGTTCTCTTACTTCCAACCTTTCACTTACTTAACCCTTTTCATCAATTTCTTATAGCAGATTTAAAAAATGATTAGTTAGCGCGTATTTCAAAGTCGAACACACTCCACTTTTATTTTCTTACATGTCATCTTGTCATTTTCTTTTATTTATGGTTATTTAAATCGTTCTGACTGCTTGCGCCTGCGAGGGCAGCTTGATAAACTTCTATAATTAAATAGTACAACACACTTTTGGCAGTGAACTTGTTGCGCAACACTCGCATATTCGCTAGCCCCCCGGTTGGCAACAACTCCAAAGCATAGAGGGACCTATGAGGCTGTTTGTTGTGCTTGTTAACATTCCCCCTTTGGGTAAATTGGGGAAGCGCACAGAGCCGCCCTATTGTTTAGTGAAGTGCGGCAACAGCGCGCTAAAATGGAGCATAAAATGCGTAGCAGTTTGCAAATTTATGGCACATGTTGCGCAGATCGAAAGGGGGACGAACTCGCTAGTGGTTAATCAGCTTATGATGCGCACTCATTGAATTGTTCAATAACTGAAAAATGTGTTTGTACTCTCCAATTTTGCAGGTGTGCCAGCCGATCATGCCAGATGGCACGAATTGCACGGATCCAGCCAACTTTGGCAAATACATAACGGATTTCAAGTGCCTAGGAGTTGGCTCAACGCCACGCATGCTGAAAGAGATGAGTCTCTCGTTCCCCAGTGGCCACTCCAGTTTTACCTTCTACACCATGGTCTATGTGGCGGTAAGTCGATCATTTAATAGCTTAACCGTTGCAAGTTGCAACTCTTGTTTGTTTCGCACTCACCACATTGACAATTCTTTTTGCAAACTTGCAGCTATATCTACAATCTCGCATGACCTGGAATACCGGGAAGCTGTTGCGTCACTTTCTGCAGTTTCTCTTCATTATGATCGCTTGGTATACGGCACTTAGCCGCATCTCGGACTACAAACATCATTGGTCCGATGTGTTGGCTGGCTCAACAATCGGTGCAAGCTGCGCTTTAATTGTGGTAAGTTTAAACTCTTTATTATGATTTCAATGTCACAGCCATTTGCCGATTGCCTTAGTCACATTTACATCAATTGATCATCTTTTTAGAGCTACTTTTTGCCCAAAAATTGGTTTAACTTTGAAACCGTTTGGCCGACCAAAGATGGCAAGACACAGTGATTAAACGTGGCCATGAAACGAAACAAAACTAACACAGAGACTAAGACAAAAATTTACTACTGCTTCATCATCATATGAGATTGTAAAGTCAGCTCATGTTTAGCTATTAAAATAACAATATTTGCATCAATTGATATCCACAAGCGTTTCTCTTTAAGTGTGTACTAGCAGCCTAGAGTCACAATTGAATAATCGTGCAACTAATTGACTTTGCTTCAACACCTTCCTGCCACATGGTTGCATGTGCTGGTCAAGTCAAGTTGCAAGTTGCAACTGGCACGCAACTGCAAACTTATCACAACACAAATCGCCTACTGCAGGCTTCATTTGTGGCTTCATTAGCTTTATTGCTTAAAAAAAGAGTGGAATATGAATGTATCCAGAGGATGGGGTTTAAAATTAAAGATACAAAACATTTCGCTTATTTATTCCTCAGTTTCTTTTCAATGATCCACAAGAATGTCCAAAAACAATACCATACTTTTAGGCGCAAGCTTCTTTTAAAATCTAATTATAAAATTCCAATATTTATTTTTTTTTCTAATTCGACTAAAATTTTTCTTCCTTTGCTTTTATTTTGCAGGCAAATTGCGTGTCCGATTTGTTCCCCCGAGAATCCCGTACTAAGCCATATCTGCCCAGGAGCTCACAGGATGTGAGCCAAACGCAATCGACGGTTGTGGTAACAACGAATTAGCACACTGCGAATTCGAATAGCCGTTTTAATAGTCGTTTAGAGCACAAATTCCATAATTTATAAGGCAAACAGGGATCTTTCGATACATTTGTTTAAAACAAAGCAAAGCTTGCGTTATATTTTAAATTCTAGTTAATTGTTAATTAACAAAATATTATTTGATAGCCAATTAGCATTTTAATTGTTAAGCTCATTAACTGTAAAAATATAGATACGCATAATTTAAAATACTTAATACTGATGACTATAAACTCACTAAAGTGACCTTCAGATTATACAAAGTGCGATTAGCGAAGTCAGCTTAATCGACAATAAGTATTATGTTAAACGAGTCTTTCTGTTAGATTTAAAAATATTATTTTATTTTAAAAGAAAGAATATTCAATTCAATATTCAATTTTAAGCAATTTCAAATTATTTTTAAAATATTGTTAAAAATAAATACATTTATATGAATTATATATAAAATAAATTTATGCCTTTTTAACTATAAGCAATAATTAGCATAATCACCTATACTGTACTTTAAGAAAATAAATACATATTTATATTTGACTGTGTTTTCTTGTCGTAATTAAGAATATAAGAATGTTGATTTGCAGATATTGATTATTAACTGAATAGTTGATTTATAATTTTTTCTAAATCAGAGAATCATCAACTGTATAGTTTAATACAGACTACTCAGAGCAGTGTAGTAAGACCGTAAACAGCTGAATATTCTTTTTTAGTATAAAATTAACATCGCTAAAACGAATATATTATGCTAGAGCTTTTGGAAAGCTATTTTTTCAATAGACAAATGTCATCGATGTTTATAAAAACATCGATATTTAATATATTTCAAAAACACCACTGCATCGATAATTTGTGTTATCGAATGTTTTACCACCTCTACTAAACAACAGCCGGCTTGTATTTGCTAAATAAAAAAGGTAAAATAACCATTAAATTAATGTGTATGTAAACCAGAGTGCTTAAAATATAAGTACCCTCTGTGCAATATAGTTAGTTCAAGTAACAACTAAACAATCTGTGAGAAACAAAACGTGAAAACACCAATTCTAAACGCATGACGTGTCACGAACGCCCATGGAGAAAATTCTAACAATTATCATGTTTTATTGAACCTCAGGCTCTTCAAGATGATTACCGACGTGCAATTGGCCATTTTCTCGAACGTGTTGGGTGTGTTTCTGTTCCTGCTGGTTGTCGCCTACCATTATATTAATGCCAACACCGGCAAGTGAGTGCACAACAAATACAACTTCTTATAAACAATTCATGTATTTATTTATGTTTAATTTCAGGTCGAGCATCAAAACAAAATGATCTTTAAGGTTTCCACAAATTAATTAATCCATCTATCATATAGAGAAACGACATTCGAGTAAAAGTAATAAAAAATGGTATATTAATTCATCTCTTCAAGTGCGTCTTTCATTGCCTGGACATCGAGTAATGCTTTTCCAGAATTCTTCGATTCCTTGCGTGTGTTGAACGTGCGCTGGGTAAGATGCCCAAAACTAAAAGCCTTAATATATGGCAATTGACCATCATTGTCCACCTCCATGGAATCATCTGCTGCCTTCTGCTGCTTGTGACTCTTGTTTTTTGGCGCTTTTGCCTGGTCAAAGCGATAGTTGGTAGGGAACTTGTGTACAGAAATGCAATGATCCTTGCGCTCCTTGGGTCCTTGAAACTTGGTGGTGCACTCCTCGATGTAGCAGGCAAACATGGGTTTGTCACCGCGCTCCACGCTTGCTGCGAAATACAAATCGTGTTGTTCGGTGATGTGCAGATCCAACAGATGTGCTGTGGGTAATTGCCGACGACATTGGATGCAACTGTAGGACTGTGACTGCGTCGTCTTTGCATTCACTTTAACCTTGCCTAGAGTTTGTTGCTTATTATCTTTATCATTTTGTTCGGCGGCTGCATCTGTTATTTCATCCATGTCCACCAGAACGCCTAGTTTGCGAAAAGCAGGTCGAATTGCTGCACTGCATTGTGGATCTGTTGGCTTCACATATGCAACGGGAATCTCGTTTAGTATTGCATCAAGTTGTGCCGCTGTTAATGGCAATCTGTGTGTTAATATTTCCATGTTGCTACTTTTAAAATGTATTTCTTGCTTGCTAGCTGGCTATCGATACAACTGCGCAATTTCTAAGCTATCGCTAGCTATCATCATCTTGATATGGCGATTAATCGATAAGTGGAAGGCATCGATAACTAGCTGGACTGCCACTTATTATTGAGCAAACAAAAGAAGATATTCGTTGACAAAATTAGGACTACCCCCTTTCGCTCCCACCTAGTAAGGGGAAATTAACCAAATTATTAAAAATAGCAATGTCAGCTAACAGCGATGCCACAACAGCAGCTCCAGAAGACTGCTTTGACATTGAGAAGGTGGCAAAAATATTCGAAAGAAGTCTCATCGATGTGGACGACGTACGCATGGACGACTATCTAGAGGCTTATGAGGAAATCATGAAGTAAGTGAACAAAGAACCCTGCGAACATTTTAATTAATATGGTTCTTACAGGTTCTTCCTGTTAATGGGCAGCGTATTTACGTTTGTCAGCAGCGATGTGCGCAACAAATTGGACATTTTGTACGAATTACGAAAGAAAGATGTCGAAGAGCTGAAACACTTTGATACCATCAAAACGATGTTGTTGTATGAGAAGGAAGAAAGTTTGCTGCTCCATAAAGGCTACGTGTCAGGCAGTCGTACCTTATTGCGACTACATCGGGGACTGGGTTAGTTTCACAATTTTTCACCTTGATAAGATTGCTGTTTGTTATCTCCGTGTTATTACAGAGTTTGTGTACGAGTTTCTGAATCGTCTGCAGACTGTGGCTGATAACGAGAAGGCGCACAATGTTTGCAAGTCCGCCTACAACGATACACTGGCTAAGCATCACCCATTTCTCATACGCAAAGGTGCCCAGGTGGCCATGTATACGATTCCCACGCGTGGCGATCTCCTGAGTCGAGTCTGCCACAATATGGATGCGACTCGTGCCATGGAACTGTTGCCGGATATGCTGAAGCAGATGCGCACAGCTTACGATCGCACAGATGAACTCTACTCACTGCACGAACTGCACAATTTGCCTTAGAATCTATGCTATATTTATGCAAATCTCTAGACCATTATTTCATGTGTGTGTTTTGTTTATTTATTCACCCATTTATTGCATTCCAAATGCTTGATTGTATTTATTGCCTTGCCACTGGCTGTGCCCGTTTCATGAATCAATTTTAAATGTTATTAGAACTTAACGATAAACGAACGAAACAAGCGTATTTTTATCACTGATTGTGCTCAAATAGTGGCAATCGACAAATAATCTATGACGACAGCTAGACGCAATGGATCCCAAAATACTGTGCGATAAGATTTCATTTCTACAACCTCGAACTGCGTGTTGTAGGACATTGCTCTTGAAACTCCCAAAAAAAGATATCTGTCTATCTAGCTGATATCTAAGCAGCTTAGACAAAGACTCATAATTATTTTGTATTCCTCCGAAATCCTAATGATTTACAGATCTTACTAAGCCTTTCACTGCAATCTGCATCCAAAATATTACCAAAGTATTGCTTGTTAACTGCTCTTATTGATTACGTATTAGTCAACAACTTGAGCACACGTCCGTTGGCCAACTGATCGCCATTTTAATCAGTCATTTAAAGTGCCAAGTGCAAAACGGGAACTGCTAATTTTATATAGTACGACTTGATTACTACTTCTCCCAAACGAAACCTGGGGCAATTGTTTAAAAGCAACAGACCTGGAACGGCGCGAGTCATTATGGAATTATCAACCGACGCGGGCAGTAAAAGTTTGTGAATGGAGACATCATGAATTCCCATTCGAATACAAGTGTAAAACGCGAAACGAATCCCTTTCTGAAGGCAAACATTCTATCAAAGTGGTTTTTCGTGTAAGTTTCCATACCGATTCGATTGACGATCAAAGCCCCATTTAAATTGCGCGTCGTCTAGCTGTCCAGATAAAGTGGTCAGTTAGAATCACTACTGCATTGATAGGGGTTTGCTATAAACTATTGTTTGAGTGATAAGTGCGACAGTACCTGAAAAACGGCACGACTTCAATTGAAGCTATTGGTTGCGCCTATCTAAAGCTCATGTGATAAGATACGTCCAAAATCGAATCCTCTCATTGCTGTCTCTTTCCTCAGTTGGATGCGTCATGTGTTTCGCAAAGGACGTCACGAAGAGCTATCCGAGAACGAACTCTATGCTCATCTGCCCAGCTTCGACAGCGAACAGCTGACGGAGGATGTACAGCAACCTTGGATACGTGAATCTCAACGTAAGCAACCGAGTTTGCTACATTTAATCTTTAGCTTTTATGGCTGGCAATTTGTGCCCATCTGTGTTTTGTATTCCGCGCTGGAAATTGCAATACAGTGAGTAGCAATCGACAACTGTAAGGTAATCCCCGTAATACTCACGATTTCATTCCCTCAGCGCCTTTCAACCCATTTTCCTGGGTGGCTTGATCTCGTACTTTGCAGAGGGACAAACGGACATCACTAAGGAAAGCGCCTATTTGTATGCCATGGGCATTGTGCTCTGCTCCCTGGTCAACTCCTTGGTGTTTCATCCCTTCATGTTCTACGTATTTGCCGTGGGCACAAGGATACGCCTCGCCTGCGCCGGGCTGATCTATCGCAAGTGTCTGCGGGCAGGAATGAATGCTGGCGAAGGATTAGGCGCCCAGGCCATATCGGTGATGTCGATCGATTTGCCACAGTTTGATCTGACCTTCTACTTCTTTCACGATCTATGGAAGGGTCCCGTGGAGGCATGTATCTTTGGCTATATTATGTACACGGAGATTGGCTGGACAGCGCTCATCGGCATCGCGTTCATTGTGCTGCTGATTCCACTGCAGGCCTGGGCAGCCAAGGCGGCGACACAGTTTCGCACCAGATCGGCAGAGCATCGCGATGAGCGCGTCAAGCTGATGAACGAGATCATCACTGCCATACAAGTCATCAAGATGTATGCTTGGGAACAATCCTTTGCCAAGCTGATTGCCGCAGTGCGCCAGAGGGAAGTGAGAGCCATTAGAGGTTCGATGAGCATCTATGCGGCGCTGCAGTGCACCAACATGATCTCGAAGGTATCGCTCTTCCTCAGTCTCATCGCCTACGTCTATACGGGAGATGTGGTCACGGCCCAAAAGGTCTTTATACTCTCCTCGTACTACAGCCTCTTGAATGATTCACTACTGCACTTTTGGCCCATGGCCATTACCACCTGGGCCCAGACAGTGGTCAGCGCCAGACGTGTTGTGGACTTCCTACAGCAAAGTGAAACTCCCACAGGAAAAGAGTGCTCCAGCTGCCACGACAATCCCACACTGCAGCTGGATAGCTTGAAGCCGGAGAAACCACAGCAAGTGGGACGCGTGCATTGCTTGGAAAGTGTGGCCAAGGGACTAATGCTCAGCCATGTCAGTGCCAGCTGGGACAAGCCCAGCACACAGCAGCAACGGCGCGCACATGTGGACGATATCAGCTTTGAGCTGCATGCTACCCAAATGGTGGGCATTGTGGGCAACGTGGGATCCGGAAAGAGTACGTTGCTTAATGTGATTCTTGGAGAAGTGGAGCTGATGCAGGGACGCCTAGAATTGCATGGCAAGGTGAGCTATGCGCCGCAGGAGCCGTGGATCTTTCAGGCTAGCATACGTGATAACATACTCTTCGTGGAGCCATACGACGAGCAGCGCTATCGTGCTGTTGTGCATGCCTGTCAGCTGGACACCGATCTAACGCTCCTGCCACAGGGTGATGCCACGGTTGTGGGTGAACGCGGCATTAGCTTAAGTGGCGGTCAGAAGGCCAGAATAAGTCTGGCGCGTGCTGTTTATCGGCAGGCAGACGTCTACTTGTTTGATGATCCGCTTGCTGCCGTCGATTCCCGTGTGGGTAAACTGCTGATGGACAAGTGTTTCCATCGCTTTCTGGGCGATAAACTGCGCATCCTGGTGACACATCATGTGCAATTGCTGCAACAGGTTGATCACTTACTGCTCCTCGAATCCGGACGCATTACACAACAGGGCAGCTATGCTCAGCTGCGGGATGTGATTGAAAAGCATGCGGCCCCTGATTTAGAGGCCATCGAAGCGGACAAACAGCAGGTGAAGCGTGTGCTCAGCCAGGTGGATCGCAACTCCAAGCAGTTCCAGGACACGGCAACCTCAGCGAGCGAGGAGCAAACCCCTGAGAATGCCTTTGCCGAGGGACAAGGTCAGGGCGCTGTTAGCTACGAGACCTACAAGTCGTACTTTCAGGCTCTGGGAGCACCCTTCTGGGTTTGCTTGGTGCTTGTGCTCTTTGTGGTCGCGCGTGCTTGTCAAGCTTTGATGGACATCTTTATTTCCCGCTGGGCCACGCTGGAGGAGAACCGTGACTACGATAGCATTGAAGAATTTGAGGCAACACGCACTAGGATGGTCACCTGGTACTCAGTGCTGTTGGTGTGCACCTTGGCGCTATATTTACTGCGCACCTTTGGCTTCTTTCTGCTGTGTCTGCGCATCTCCCTCCGGCTGCACAATCTCCTCTTTGCGGGCATCATACGTGCCCGCATGTTCTTCTTCAACACGAATGCATCGGGTCGTGTGCTCAATCGCTTCTCCAGCGACATTGAGAACGTTGATGTGGCGCTACCGCAAGCCATGATGGATTCACTGCAGGTGAGTGAAATGCAGGAATTATCGTTGATCTCTTCTAACTCTTTTCTTCCATTGCAGTTCTTTGTGGATGTGATTGCGGTGCTCGTCATTGTGGCCATTGCCAACTACTGGCTGCTTATTCCAGCTGCCATAATGGCTCTCCTCATGTATTTGTGCCGTGCTTTCTACATTGGTGCCAGTCGGAGTCTCAAACGCATTGAGAGCTTAAGTAAGTAAAGAGTTCTTTATATCAACTCTTAATTAACTTTACTCTATACTCCTGATCAGCTCGTAGTCCGGTTTACTCTCATGCCAATCAGACGTTCCAAGGTTTGACCACAATACGCGCCTTGGACGCCATGCCGCAGCTGGAGCACACTTTCCATGGCCATCAGAACATCAATTCGTCAGCCTTATTCCTCTACACTAGCGCCAATCGTGCCTTCTCCTTTTGGACCGATCTCATTTGTGTGATCTACATATTTGCCGTGACCTTCAGTTTCCTCGTGATTCAACAGAACTTCTACAGCGGTGATGTGGGCTTGGCCATCACACAGTCCATGACTCTGGTGCTCATGTGCCAGTGGGGCATGCGCCAAAGTGCTGAGCTTGAGAACAAAATGACCAGTGTGGAACGCATTTTGGAGTACGCCAAGACACCGTCGGAGCCAGCGCTGGAGACGCCTAAGCAGATACAGCTTCCTGCCAACTGGCCACACGAGGGACATCTACGCTTGAGCGAACTGCACATGCGCTACTCTCCAGGTGGCACGGAGATCTTGAAGGGCTTGAATCTGGAGACTCGGCCCATGGAAAAGATTGGAATTGTGGGACGTACAGGAGCTGGCAAGTCCTCCATAATACAAGCACTGTTTCGACTGGCCGAGAATGAGGGACTCATCGAGATCGATGGCCAAGACATTGCACAGTTGGGGCTGCATGATCTGCGCAGTCGCATCTCAATTATTCCTCAAGAATCAGTCTTGTTCTCGGGCACATTACGCTTCAATCTTGATCCGTTCAGTGAGAAGAGCGACGAAGCGTTGTGGGGAGCTTTGCAGGATGTTAAGCTAAAGGAATATGTGGCCAGCTTAGAGGGTGGACTCTCCTGCCACATGCAGGAAGGTGGCTCCAACTTCAGCATGGGCCAAAGGCAATTGGTTTGCTTAGCGCGTGCAATTCTTCGCAATAATCGAATACTCATCATGGACGAGGCGACGGCCAATGTAGACGCCGAGTAAGTATTGTTTGGGTCACCCGAGTAATTAATTAATTTGTTAATTTGGAATTCTCACTTCTCAATTGCAGCACCGATAAACTAATACAGGAGACAATACAAACCAAGTTCGCCGAGTGCACAGTGCTCACTATTGCTCATCGACTGCACACGGTGATGGATAATGATAGTGTTCTGGTAATGGATGCGGGCAAAATGATTGAATTTGGACCACCGCACGAACTGCTGCAGCTCAAAGATGGTGCGCTGCTCAAATTGGTTAATCAAAGTGATGCACTCACAGTTAAATATCTCAAGAAAATTGCCGCTGATAATTACGCGCGCAAAAACAAATATATCATTTGACAACACTTGAACGCCATCTATTGGATAGAATGTTTACTGCTTGTTATCGATAGGTGCATGCAACCTCACAAGAGCTGGCTGCTATGGCGTATGCCGTTGGCATTTTGAAAATTAACTTCTCATTCTTTACTGCAGTATGGAATGATGATTGTTTGTTTTGCTGGCTTGTTTGTGTATTTGCTTTTTTATGACTCTGTTGGCTGCTGTCCAGCGGCAAGCGCCATGCCGCCGGCAGCACTTAACAACTTTACGTGGCAATGATTACCGCAAAATTTGATCGCCCGCTGTGCGGTGGGCGTTGCCAAACAATTCAGTTGTGGCACAAACTACGTCATCACTTTTTTACGGCCAGAGGGGGACGATGGGAGCGGAATGGCGCTCGGTGGGTGGTTTTGTAATTATGGACATGCGCCACCCATTCCGTCACATTTCAGCACATTTAGCGGTTGGCATCGACGACAACAGCTTGGAAATTATAACAACAACAACAACAGCAGAAGAAGCAAAAAATATATATCGAAGACTTGCAGAGAGTTTGGCACTTATGTGACCGGAAGCCTGTGGGCGGAACTAGAGCGCGTCCAGACAGACACAGGCAACGGCCAACTGTGTATGTGTGTGTGTGTGTGAGTGGGCGTAACAATGAAGTCTGACTCGGGAGAGATGACAATGATGCGCTTTTTGTGCGGCAAAACAACCTTTTTTTATTGCGCTCAAATTTTTGCTAGTTTCATTTTTATTTTTTTGCCAACTCACCATATACCACAAAAGATACAGATACTTGTGCTGTTGTCATCTCTCTCTCACTCTCGGGGGGTGTGGGGACGGGGGTGTTGCCCGTTTCCGTATGCTGTGGCATAAATTGTCCGTCGGTTTTTTAGTCGCCACATCCTCGCTGCCGACTACTGATTGCTGATTGCTTTTGCGCCCAGTGCACAGCGGGTAGCCGGGTAGTTGGGTAGTTGTTGGGTAGCCAAACCAAGCCTATCGACAGGAATATCAATTACTTGGCCAACAACTTTTCATCTTATCTAAACTGTTTTATCAATTATCCGACATCTGCACGTGTCCTTTAAGCCAACAACAACAACAACAACAGGGGTATAAACATTTCAGTGGACACGTAAATTCAACGTTTGGCCTCGTAACTCATCCTAAACGATCTCTCAGGGCAGAGAGCAGAGACCGCACACAGCGTTCGCTCAAGAGCAACCCAACGATTTAGTGAACTACGTGCACACGACCAGATATACTTTATTATTATGCGGTCATGATCATGTGACCTACTCATCCTCTCGCCTCAGTCTGTGGTAGGCCGAAGGTAGGACGGAAGTGTTCCTCGGATAATAAATTGTGGGCATGCCAAATTATGCAAAATGAGAGACACCTTGTGGGGGATTAAGATCGAGGATTGCGGCAGCTGATCAAGTACAATGGAATCAGGAAGTGGTTTTTTTTAATGGAGAAAGTCAAATGGGAATTTTAACTCTGAAATCGAGGGAGTAATAGTAGATTGGATGATTAAATTCAAATATACCTTAGACAATCTGAACTTTTTGTTGATTTTCGATCTTGATTTAAGAATAAACTTTCTTGATTAAATTTTGACATCAAACAATCTTGATTTAAGATTTTATTCTTGATTTTAGCACGTTTTTAGTTAGTTATATATTTTTAGGGAAAGCTAAAATACGTTTCACCTTTGTGAGAAAACAATTTCGACAAGATTATAAGAGATTATAGTTATCTAAACATTTTTCACTAAAAAAAACCTGTTAAGTATATAATAATATATCCTTACAGCAGTAGAATTCTATCTTGTAAATTTCTTCTGTAGTTGATATAAGCTTATCTAAAGAGATATGGGGCCCTATAAACCTCATTACCCTACGCTTAACCAACTTCTTCTGAAAGTCACTCCCACAAGAAATACCAGAAGAGCCGCAATGACACACAACTGCAGTCGGTATTTCAAACCGATGACAAAGAGAAAATCATTATCAACATTTCAACTATGAATTATAATAATTTAATTGCCCAAAACCTCAAGAAAATAAATATATTTATATTTAATTAGCCTGCACGAAATAGCTGACAAATGTTGATAAATGTCTTCCCGGCTTCGTATGCGTGACCAAAAAAAAAAAAAATAAAGAACTGAATCAAAAGTGCAGCCGTCCAGCTGTGAAATGGGAGTTATTTGAATATTTTCTCAAGTTTGAAACAAAGTTCTAATAGTTTTCTTTTGGAATTTGCATTAAGATACTCGAGTTCATTATTAAACTGGACACATGCAGTCGGCACTTTTAGTTCTTGTTGCTCAAATGACAACAAACAAATGCGCGCCCATAGTTACTAATAATTATATTCAAATTGTTTGTGGAACTGTCAGTTGACAGTCCGCGAAGTAGGCGTGCAGTGGGAGTAGATGGGGGCGTGGTAGAGTATCAGCGTATAAGTGCATCGGCGGCAGTCGAACAATAATGCAAATGCATTTGTAAATAATGTATTAAGACATTAAATCGTTCATTGAGGCAATTTACATTCATTATTATTACGAGCTCTCATCGTCGTACGTGCCCATAAGCCATGGGAATTGGAATATTGAACGAAAACGGGGAGAATGGCGGAGAAGACGAGACCGGAGCCAGGCTGGAGTCGCCACAGACAGCAGACAACAGACAGCAGACAGAAGTCGCATTCATATTTGTGTTTGGAAATTAATAAAATCATAAAAATGTAATTAATTAATTCACAAGACAGAAGCACATACAAAATCAAAAAAAAAAAAAGATAAAATAAAAAATGCATTGCCGCCTGAGAGTCGTGGTGGACTGACTCTGAGACTGAAACCGGGATTGGGACTGCGTTTGTTTCTGCTTTTGCGACTGGACATCGATTGTCATCTGATTAGGGATTCAGGTGCGTGAGTGCATTTTTCGGTTTTCAACAGAATTTCAACGGCAACAGCAACAGCAACGGCGACCGTGACAGACCCAAGCGAATCGAGTCTTGGGTGCTACGATCGACGGGAAACGAGGTGGGTGAATATCGCTACTGTCTGTCGACAATTGACAGATCGCATGCCATAATGCGATACAAACAAATGCGATTGCCAGGGCGGCCCATTCATTTACAAACCGATTTACATAGGTTTGCGATTGCAACTCGTTTGATTGTCTCTTGACTGTTTCTGCCCAATGGTTATGATCTGCCCCTCCTTGGATCACCTCTGCATTTGGCATGCCACACTGACAAGTGCATCGGATAATGAGTCGGCCTCGGACTCTTTGATATAATAAGCATCAAGCTGCAGCAACAAACTTGCAAACAACTTTGCTTCGATTCAAGCAGAACTTTCCACATGTGTTGAGACTCATTTCAAGCAATTTCCTTAAAGAGAGACCACTGGCAAATGGAAGGCGTGGCCACGCCTTATGACAAATTATGACAGCAAGCATTACCCATTTGATTTATGAGCTCTTGCATTCAGCTATGACCCCCTTTATTTTTTTTTATTTTTTTGACTATGCTAACAGATTTCCTGTTTGCCGCGAATGCAAAACTTTTGCTCTCCCTGACATTTTTTTATGTCTTCCGAGGGTCTAAGGACATTATGAGGTAGTTTACAGTGATAATATTTTAAAATTTTGTATATGCAGCATTTGTAGAAACCTCAGCTTAACATCTGTAATCTGCAAGGATATTATCCTTCCGGTTATTCCCATTTTTTCTTCCCAAACTTTTAATGATTTTAAAGTGATTTTTAACATCCTCCATTATGGTTGTTTAACAGCTTAACGCGACATACACAAATCCGCGCATAATTAATGGCAATATAATTTACAACAAAGCCAAAGCTGGGCCACACCTTTGTATGCCGATAAGACTCGGGTTTTCATGTGCTACTCAAAATGAATAGGGCAACAACGACTTGTGATTACGCTGCAAACATTTTTAAGTAAAAAAAACGTGCATACCTAATAAAATTGAGTATTCGTGCTGTTAAATGGTCTATTGATAAGTTAAGTTATATTTTTGTAGTTGTGAAATAATGTCTTACTATTGAATTAATTTTTTAACTTAAAGCTATATCGTAGTCAATATGTTTAAAGATGACTAGGCATTGAATGCAAGTTAACTTAATATCTGAAAAAAGGGAATGTTTTTTTAAGGATATATATACATTTAATTTAATTATTTATTAAAACAAGTGTTCATATTCATCATTCATATTATATCAATAACATAACTATATTTTACCTACTAATGAAAAATTAGATTAGAAATCACAAATAATCGATTAATTGCAAATTTTAATTTTTGCCAAAATCAAATTTTGAAATTTGTTTTTAATTTGATTGATAGGAATTTAAAAGCGCACTCTGTAGTCAACGTAGCCGATCAAACATCGTCCCTTCATCATCATCAACAACATCCCAGCATACAGTGTGTCACTTTGTTCGTTTGCCGCAATTCAGATTCAGATTCAAATACAAAAGCAGAAGGCAAAAGCAATGGAAAAGAGCAACGGCAGCCGGCAGCAAATTGCCTGCAAAGTGTTACAATAATAAAAACTCATGCTTGGAGGCGTGTCCCAACATAAAACTGCAAACGAAACGAGCTAAGTTGAGGATAGCAAGAGCCGCAAGGGTGCTCTACCATTCACAGGGTGGTTTCATTCACAAAACACACACACACACACAATTAGTATTTTTTTTTTGCGCTCCAAACAAAAGTCAATTGTCGTAGCCAATAAGTCGCTAATGCAATTAACAATTCACACACAAACAGTCGAAGCGGAGGGAGAAGGGGCTGAGGAGTAGCCGAGTCCCTTAATAACTTACCATGTGTGCGCCCTTGTCGCCGCCGAGAGGCGTGACACGTGAGACACCTGGAGTGATTGCTGCTAATGCTGATGCTGCGAATGCTTTTGATGTGCCCAGGCTTTGTTGGCTCTCTCATGCTCCCTCTTTTCGAGTATTTGGTACAATTTGGTGCGTTAAATTACAAGAATTGGTCACACTGCTCGAGTAGCAGCAGCAGGAGCAGCGACATTTGCCTCCAGGGTCTGCGTGTTAAATCGCACAAATTGGCAGTTTAATTGTTCCAATTGACACCAAACGAAATTTGTATGCCCCTCGAGTGAGTGGCCCAAAATAAATGGGCAATGCGAGATGTGATTTTGGCACTTGGGAGGCGTGAACAATTCACACTGCAAATTTATTGTCGTGGTTAGGCGGTAAATAATTGACAGCATTTAAGCTAGCAGTCTACTTCTTTTGCTCACTTCGGATTAAGTTTAACTTTTTTTGTTTGGTTGCAATTGAATTCAATTTCAGTTTATTTACAAAACGCTGTTTCTACACTTAATGCAAATTGAGTGTGTCGGTGTGTGTGGGGACTTGCTTATGTACAAAGATAACTCGGCAAATAAAAACATCAATTCCAGTTTCGAGCTTAATAAATACTGCGCGTCAAAGCGAGAGAGGCAGCGGGACTGGGTGCCAAAGCTCCGATTGGTGGCATGCCCACTCCCATGGACACGCCCACTCCAACACCGACGCCCACCGAGGAAACAGCGCTGCTAGCATTGAACTTCTCGAAGCCGCTAATCGCTTCCGTTGATAGCTTCTTGCGCAGATCCGGTTTGGGACCGCTGAGGCACATTTTCTCCAGCTGCTGGTGCTGCGAGCGCACCGCAAAGCGATTCACATGCACCGGTATGGGCACCACGATTTTCGTGCCACTCGCGGTGCCATTGCGTCCCAAACCATGCGACGTGAGTCCGGCTTTAACGCGTTTCCACTTGGCGCGTCGATTTTGAAACCAGATTTTTACCTAAAGACGGCAGTAAACAGAAAGAGAGAGAGAAGGAGAAAGACAGTTATAGAGTGAGTGATTAGTTGACTTTTTTACCCCAGTTAGAAACTCACCTGCACTTCACTCAATTTCAGACTTGTGGCAATTTGACTGCGTTCCGTTAAACTCAGATACTTTTTGGCATGAAACTCGCGCTCCAGCTCGAGCAGCTGCTCCGACGTGAACGCCGTGCGACGGCGTCGTGACTTGGAGCTGCTGCTGCCACCGCTTTGCGACTCCTTGCCGCCGGCTTCGTGACGTGAGTGACCAACTTCATCGTCGCTGCAATCTTCGCTGTCCGAGTTGGTATAAGCTGCAATGAGTCAAGGATTCGGAATGTTTATGGTGTTGATTAAATGAACAAACAACATATCATTAAGTATAGTATAATCAAGTTGCCGCACATCCTGTGCCACACTTGTGTGCTTCTGGCGCAAATGGGCTGTGTCATAAGTTGTGGCAAACATATTTATTTATAACTGGATACATGTGTCCAATTGGCAGTCACACTTGACTTGGCCCAGCGACGCCCCATTCCCAACAACAAGACATCACTTGAAACTTAATCTGTGTCTGCGGTTCATGATGACCCAACTTGAGTGTGAATGTTAAACGTTCCATTCCCAAAAGAGGACTGAGGTTTAGGGTGAGGGTGGCACGTTCATCCCCCGCCGCTCGATGTGAGTATTTCTGATTATTTTGGGTAACGCTTAAGCGCTTTTTTAACACTTACACGCTTCAGTTATGAGCCAGCTCTGTCACTGATTTATTTGTGTCCTCATCATCGTCTGGCTTCGGTTTATTGCCACCCCACCGCACCCCTTGTCAACTGTCCAACACACTGCGGGGGTAGCTCGCAGTCATTTTTGCACACCCCCAAGCACATCAACATCAACAACAACATCAACATCAAGTATTTCAGTTATGAATACATTAGTTGCAAATTCGTTGTGCCTTTTCAGTTGTCCAATTGATTTCAAAAGAAGCTGGAGACGACGTCCTGGAGCAAGCCATGAGGACATGCTGTGCACTCATTAAAATGCGGTTTGTTAAGAGTTCTCCTTGCTCACTTTTCAGTCCAATAGCTAAATCGTTACGTTTGTCAAAACGTCAGCTCATATTTTGCTGTCAAGCATTCTCTCTTTATGTTCTGTCTCGCTCACACTCGCTCTCCTGCTTTCTCATTAGGTTTTTTCTATGGAGCAAGAGTTGAGAACTTTGCCTTCTTGATTGACATCTAACATTGGGTCTTAATGCGTTTTATGCTAATTTCGACTATGACTTGGCAGTGTCATTTTAATTACCATGACAGAAGCACTTTAGCAAGGAGAGCAAAAGGATCCGCATCTGAATACGGATTGGTCGAAAAGACCTGCGGAGTCTTGTATGGCCAACTCTATCTAAGCTCTCTTGGCTTTCAAGTTATTATAAATTAATCACAGCTTTTAATTTTCAGATTTAAAATCACGCAAATTAACATTATTAGGAGTCTTAAGTGAATTATGAAATAATAATAATACTTTCTACAGCCTCTAAAAAAGAGATATAACAAAATTCTAATTTCATTTCAATTCGTATCTTATCCTACTGTGATAATCATCTACTTTCCTATAAAAACCACACTTTTAATATCTATTTAAATCATTTAAAATCTCAATCAAAATTGGAATAAATAAAATGTATACATTACTAAATATTTATATCTAAGAAGAAATCATGTAATCTGAATATTCTAAAGAAAGACTAAGTAAGAAACCCATTTTCTTATAAATTATTGAAAACACTTTTGGGGAACTTAAAAAAGTAAAGTTCGAAAGTATTTTGTGTGTACTTAAATGCATATTTTGTATAGGGATTTTAATCTGCTAACAAACATTGAATTTCTACTCAAAACATTTGGCAATGAAATCAAAATTTTGTAGAAAAATAATTATGTATTATTGAAGGCTATTCCGGAAACTGACTTTAGCAACTGTTTCGAGGATTGGAAAAAACGGCGAAAGTGTATTGTGACCGGGGGATTACTTTGAGGAGGACGAAATAGATTTGGCAGAATAAATAAAGAATTTTAATATTTTGAACAAAGTCTTACTATTTTTTGCCCACAGTAGTCAAAATTTAGTTTAGTAGAAATTTTATATTTAAAGAAAATCATATAATGATATATAAATTTCGTTATAAATCTTTGAAATCATAGAGAAAAAAAACTTAGCTTCAAATAGTATGCTATGTTTATTTCAATAAAAAAACTGCTAATTTCTGCAATTTTCTAATTTAATAAAAAATACTTATTATTCAATTGCGACTATCATATTTTTTAATTCTATGTAAAACACATCGAATTTGTGTCATCTCAAAATGAATTTTTTAAGTATCCCTAATGTGAGATTTATCTGATGTCATTTGCAATTAACTTCACCTAATACTAGGATTATCTTTTCATATTTTATATATCTTAAGTCAACCTACCTCCATTGCGGCTTTTGTCCAGTTCCGCTGTGTAATTTCTGGGCGACATGGTCAGACTGATGTCACTGCACGAATCTCCGCTGCACTCGTAGTCCTCATCCATGCCCACATCCACCGCCGGCTCTATGGGACTATGCGACTTCGAGGGCGACGACTGTGGTGGCGATGGCTGTTGCAGGGCCTGATGAAGCGCGTGCTGTTGACTCTCGTCCTGGGCACGAGTGGCGGCCATGTGCTGGAGACGCGAATGCATGCTCAGATTGTGAACATAATCCTGGTTCATGAGCTCGGCCAGGCGGCGGTAGCTCAGATCCGATGGCACTGTGGCAACCGCAGCAGCGGCGGCGGCATTGAAGGGCAGGAAACGGGTGTCCAGCGGATGTGGCAATGGCAGGCGATGCCCCAACTCGGCATCGTTGGGCTTTGACGGACTGAGACTGAGGTTATCCAAGGCATGTGGCGGTTGGGACGGCGGCGGCGGTGGAACCTGCGGTTGTGGCTCCTTGCCGGCAAATGGCGGTCCAAGATAACAACCGCCGGCAATTAAATGCGAGAGCCGCTCATGGTTCTGGGCAAAGTAGCCGTGTAGCCAGGGATTGTAGAGCGGGAACTGTGTGAGACCCAGCGCCGAGCTGGCCACAATGGCACGTGCATTAAGCTCCCGATCACAATCCCGGTCCGGTTCACGATCGTGGTCACGGTCACGTTCACGTTCCTGTTCCCGCTCCCGCTCCCGCTCCAGTTCCGGCTGTTCCGGAACAACGGCTGGCGTTTGATTGGCAATCAGACTCTCGATAGAGAACGGCTTGGGAAATGGCTTGCTGACCAGCTTGGTGCTGTTATCCGTCGGCGGCAGCAGCGCCATGTGCTCGTTTTGCATGGTTTGAGAAACCAATTCAAGAACTCGCTTCGAACTCGATTTCAAACAAGGCGCGACACGACGTTGACGCAGTGAACCGTTCAAAGATCTGCGCGCAAATGAAACCCAAATGCCTGAAAACAACACACAGCACGTTCGCTGCCAGCCAACGGCCAACGAATTGCACCCAAAGACTGTCAGACCTGAAACAACCACCACAGCACACCAGCACACCACATAAACGTTTGCTAACACTTGCGGGAAGAGCACAAGACAAGACAACTGCGAGAGCGAAAGAGAGCGCACGCTAGCTCCGCCTCGTTAATGGGCAATATGGCGTGCGAGTGTTGGTCGCGTGAGCGTCGCTGATTGGCTGCAGCTTAATTGCTGCTAAACCGGTTGCACTTGTCTGTCTTCTGTTTGTATTGGGGTTGTTCTTGGAGCCAAGCACACACACACACACACTGACTCACTAGTCAGTGTGTGCAGCTCCCTAATTGCTTTCTCCTCGATTCGTACCGCAATCAGACTCCGACTAACCACAGCGCTACCATTAATGTGCCGCCTTTGCCGCTGCTCTCTTCAGTTGTGTTTGTGGGCAGCGGGTGGGTGGGTGAGAGGGAGATGGGCTGCTTGGTCTCGCGTGGCATATTACGGACCAATTTAAATTCAAACATTAGTGCAAAGGGGCTCTGCACTTGCTTCAGTTTTGCATCATTAGCAAACGCTTCACTTTAAAGTTTAAACATATATTTATATGAAAACTCTAAATGAGAATGAAGGTATTTTCAGTGTCATCAAAATTGTTAGGCACTACCAGTGCATAGAAGTTACTCCTATAAATTCTCCGACGGCAATGGAATATAATTTGAGTTTATATTTGAATTCTTAATTTTAAGACTAATATTACAATTTCTTATACATTTCAATAAACAATTGTTCATTTGTCCTGGATACATGATCATTTTTGTATTGTAAAATAAAAGTTATTTTACTTAGTTTGTATTCTTTATGAAAATGAATAGTTATTTTTTAAGCAAATGCGTTGCATATATTTTATATCATTATATTACCTTTATTCTTAGCCGATTAAAGACTCAAGTTTTATTACAATTAAAAAAAAAACTATATAATACCAAATAAAGAAGTTATATTGAAAATAACAGATGATAATTATAATTTATTAAAGTTTCTGAATTTGGATCTTAACAACTGCTAAAATAATATTCGACAAGCAACCTTCAAAAAGTTATTATTTCCGGTTGATTACAACTTAGAAGGAAAATGAATACTGTGATGTTTTATTATTAATATTAAATTAGTAATAGAAAGCTTTATTTCTAGTTTCAGTTTTCTATAAAATAATAATTTCCAGGTCCAGGTTTTCTAGAAACTACAGCTGAAATCACTAAAATGGCTTCCCATTAATAAATGAATGGATCGTAAAACTGCAATTTAAAGCTCATGCCTTTTTTTTAATATGCCGCACACTCTTCACACTTTTGCCAATTTGCATTGGTGTATGGTTGTGTGTGTCTTAATTTGACCATAATTGAGCACATTTTTGGCAATCAATAATATTGTTTGTATTCGTTTAATTCATACGCAAACACTTATAAGCAATTAAATAGCATTTGGTCACGTTTGGGTGTTTGAAATATTTTACGAGCATTTGAAATTGCAATACGAGTAATTTAAAGTTTTCTTTTGCTACGTTTTTATTGTATTATTCGCCTTGGGCATAAATTACAATATAATTATGCGCCTTGTCGGCGATTATTGTTATGATGATAAAAGCATGTCAGTTTTTGGCGTTGTGTCAATTATATACGAGCACTTGGCAATAACTTGTATAAAAGAAATTTTCATTTTATTTTTCTTCTGTAGTTTTTGTAGTTGTTGTACATCCATTCCTATACTATATATATGTATTGTATAAATTTTGGTATTGCCAGTCTCCCTAGCGGAAAACGGACAAATTAACGAAAGCCAACGAAGCGTTTCATGCGCCCAAATAAATCAGAGCGCTGTTGACACCCGGGATGTGGCCCAACCAAGACGTCTACATACAGAGGGTCCCAGATACAGCCACAGCCACAGCTACAGATACAGATACGTTTGCAGACACCGATACAGATGCAGATACAGATACATTTGTAGCTGACGATAAAGAACAGAGCTGACGCGCACTCAAATCGAAATTATTTACTGACAAATTGTTGCAAATGTTTCGCATAGTTTGCGACTCGTTTGCAGCACTTAAAAATGCGCACAAAATAAAATAAAAATAATTAAAACTGCAGCGAGCATGATGAGAGCATGAGTCTGTGCATCGATATCCAATATGATGACAGCCAAATACATTTGCCAGGCATTCTTTACATTGTCTCTGCTCACCAGCCCCTAAATTATATCGTTCAGCTAATAAAAATTTAATAATCATTACGTTTCAGCCGCCACAAACGAAATGCGAAGTCGAACATGTGTTTGCTGACCGCAACGCACAACGAGAAACTGTCCAATGTTTACCCAACAATTGACACGCCCCCATTCACAATTTGCGGGCAGGACTGTGCGCGGTCACAGCTCCTGCTGCCGTTCCGTTGGCCATAATTGTGTCATTTGAACCCTTTCTACCAGGCACAGGGCCATGCTCGATTGCCTTGTTAGTCAAAACTGTAATTAAGCCTAGTTCACCAATTGTTTATGAAATTTAAATGGGAAATTGGAAAGTAATTATACTTGTCAGTTACACGACTGTTTGCTATGTGTGCAGCCATGGATTATTCACTAATTAATAGGACGTATTTATTTATGGAAACTACTATTTGTCAATATAGAATCTACATTATTCCTGCATGGCAATTTAACCATTTGAATCCGACCACCAAGTGGCATAGCAGCAAGCTTACTACAGTGAGCAATAACAGCGTATCACAACTGAGCAATCGATATTTCTATGCACGAAAAGATTGCCCCGGTTTCTGCAGCAACTGTCATCCCTAGTTTGAATCAGGTGGCAACACTCTCTTTTCACAAGAAACGTTTCGCGATTCCGTGCTACAGCCGCTTTTCTTAGGTAAATATAATTCATATTTTAAGCTGACATCACGCATTAAAGGTAGAAAAAGACTATTATATAATGTCGGACTCGCCTTGAATTAAAATATTTTATGTATATTGTCAATGGACTCACAATTATTCATCGGCAATTGTTGTTGGAAAATCGATTGCAAAAAGACCCCCATCTGCGGTATTTTCTAGAACATGCTCTAATGTTGATTTTTTCGCTTCTCTTCTTCTATGACAGGTAAACATGCCAGAGCTGACTGAAATCAAAAACGAGGCACCCTCGACCTCTGCTGAGGCTAAGCAGACCGAGGATGACGTTCGCGTCGAGGATGATGGCAGCGAGAGCGATTCGGAAATTCCCGAATTGGAGGAAGCCGACACTGGCACCACACAACTGGGCGGTGGCCAAACCGGCCTGCCCATCGATGTTGTGTCCAAGGCTAAGCAGTCGCGTGGCGAGAAGAAGGCACGTAAAATCATGCTCAAGTTGGGCCTGAAGCAAATCCAGGGCGTTAACCGTGTCACCATTCGCAAGTCGAAGAACATTCTGTTCGTCATCAACAACCCAGATGTGTACAAGAACCCCCACAGCGACACATACATTGTGTTCGGCGAGGCCAAGATCGAAGATCTGTCGCAGCAAGCACAGGTTGCCGCTGCTGAGAAGTTCAAGGCCCCAGAGGCTGCTGGTGCTTCCGACAGCGTGGGTGCCACCACATCTGTGGCTCCAATCGCCGAAGAGGATGAGGAGGAGATCGATGACACTGGCGTCGATGAAAAGGACATTGAGCTGGTCATAACGCAGGCGAACACGACGCGTGCCAAGGCCATCAAGGCGCTGAAGAACAACAGCAATGACATTGTCAATGCCATCATGGAGCTGACAATGCTCTAAAAGCATTAGACCGATGAACTTGGTTGCTTTCGTTGATTACCCGCCTTTCGATACAATATTACCAACAAACAACAACAACACATAAACAAATAATTATGATACCCCCAAAAATGTTATGTGGCATGCAACTCTCTGCATGTCTAGTACACCAGTCGAACATTTAACAATTTATCAGGAGAAGAATAAAGTGACGTAAACTTTATAAGTATTTTCTGTTGCTTTTTAATTTTTTGTACATTTATCAGTAAAATTTGGCTAATTTCATTGCACAATTTCAATACATTTTTTGGGTCTTATTCAAGTTTGGTTACATTTCAATCTTTAGCTTCTTTTTAAGGAATTTTGCTAACTACAATCTAAAAAAGAAACTTCTTTCGAGACTTACAAATAAATTCGAGTAGGGGACAACGGAAGAATTATGATCCTATCGATACATAGTTAAGTACATGGTTAAATTATTATCAGCGTGCAATATTTAAAGGACTAGTTACGCTGCTACTGCTGTTAGTAGTTATTAGTTCATACTTGGCTCGATCTTGAGGACTCGGGCTTGGCTCCGTGACTGTAGGCGAATGTCTGCCGGTGCCTGCATCCAGGGTTCTCCATCTGCTTGCATAGGCACCGTGGCATTCACTTGTAGCTGCATAGAAGTTAAATTAATAAAGGGTTAAACAATTAGTGGCAGTGCATCACATACCCTTATCTGTTTGGCTTGACCGATGCGCACGGGTTTGCTGATATTGCACTGTAACTGGGCAATGTGAAAGGATGATACAATGCCAAAGACTTCCATCATGCCATCGGAAATCGAATTGATGATACGTGTCTCGCCATTCGAGTTGCTCAATTCGCATAGTTTGCAGCCGGCGCCCCATGAATCAATATTGAGAAACACCAGCGATTGCAGTTCCGGCAGCTCAACCAGCTTATTATCCAGATGCAGTGTCAGTTTCTGTTCAATGCGTTCGCAGTCTGGCTGCATAACTTGTTGTGTGCCAAACGTAAAGTACAACAACTGCAAAGGGAAAAGACAAATATTTAGAAGAGTCAACCATTAATATTGTAGGAACTTACCTTGTTAAATATGCGACTGCTCAGCAGATAGAAGCGAGATTCTCGTGTCTTGTGGAAATTGTAGGTAATGTAGGCATCCACACCCACACTGAAATAGTTGTAGACATGTATTGTCTTGATGGGATGTCTTTGAATTGGCAGGCGATAGTGTAGCTTTTCAATTTGCAGATCATAGCGATCGAGATTCACCGAGCGAGCACGTCGAATGCTGCGCAATATCTTCAGCGGATCGAGCTCCGACGGCGGTTCAGCGCCCCAGCCAAGCACTCGGGACAAATCGTTGCCGGTGCCCAGCGGCATGATGGCCACCGATGGCTGTGGCTTGATGTTCAGCGTGTAGATGGTATTGAGGACCCAGCCAATGGTGCCATCCCCACCAGCGACTAGAATGCGACATGGTCGTGGACTTGTTTTCGCCACCCACTGCAGGGCATCCTGTGGACCACGTGAGCCCAGTTCCATGACTTGCATTGGGTGTAAGAAGCCACGCAGTAGGGACAGCACATTGGAGCCTGTACTGCTGCCCGACTTGGTATTGGCAATTACAATCAAAGGTTCCCAGTTCTCAATATTGGGTGGCTTAATCCCAGCCAAATGCAGACGCACCGATTCACGAGTTCTGGCCGCCACAATGCAATAGGGCGGATATATCATGTCTTGAAATTCGCCAAAGTCACACGCAGCCTTGGTGTCCACATTCTTGTAGCAATTGTCGTGGTAGCAGCGCTGACACCAAGCACAACGCCAGCCGTAGAGTCCTGGACCGGCTGAGCTGCTGTGATGATCCGGTTCAGCTTCCTGCCCGCATTCGGCGCAGCTGTAGCTCATGGGCAAGTTGCCGCGCACCCATAAATGACTCACTGAATCCGCATTGCGCAGCCACTTGTCCTTACAGTGATAATTGGCATCGGCCTGCTTCTGACACGTTGGCGCCGAATGCGTGCAAAGGCCGCAACAGTCACAAAAGAGTCCGGCCGAAGGTGTCAACAAAATTTCACAAACATTGCAGAAGCAAGCCTAGCATAAACACAGAGAGCGAAAGAGACAAGAGATACTAAACGAGTAACAGGTGATACTACTGGGGAAGGAATTCGCATTACTTGTTCGAGAATTTTTATTGATTTCCAACTGTGACGTGTTTTACCCGATATGCAAATCACAATATCTTCGGCCAGAATGCTGCGACAAAAGAGAAAGAGTACGCTCAGCGCCACAAGGGAGCCAATTAGCGCCTCCACGCTCAGCTCAATGTGGGCAATATCCATTGTGCACAGTTTGTTATCAGTGTTTGTTTATTCCAATTTCCCGAGCACTTTACATTTTCCGTGTTATTGTTTTCTTTTTTTAATCGAAGCCTCGGCAAATTAGAGCCAGTACTGCAAAATTCTATAAACAGCTGCACAGATTCAACTCAAATTGGCAATCGATAGATGATTGTTTCCAAGTTCGATATGTTAAAATATTATTAATAAAATGACTTAAGTACGAAACTCAAATAAGCAGAATTAATTTGTCTTGCTTACTTAAATATATGTTATTCATAAGCATTTAATTCTGAAGCTCAGCATAATAGCGATATTTGTTATCGATTTTGCTTCGATTGCACAGTTGTAATCTTGCCGGTGGTGACCAACACTGTGAGTGGTAGCCGCACGTGGAGCAGGCACACATTTTTTAAAATTATTTTTCTGCCAGCAAAACGTGTGTTTTTTATAGTTAACTTAAGAAATGGGTCGTAAAGCTGAATACAGTGAGAAACAAAAGAAGGGACCTGGCCGTAAGGCACGCAAACAGGGTCCACCCACGTTTCCAAAGAAATCGTTTGGTAAGTCGCGGTTAAGGTATTTTAGGAGCATATTTTAAAGTGCTTGTCTTTGCAGCGCCTCTGGAGGAAGAAGATAAAAAGTTGACACATCGTCAAAAGCAGCGCATGGTTAAGCGCGAGCAAAAGAAGGTGGTACAAAAGGCTAAGCTAAAAGAGAAGCGCGCCCAACAACCGCAACAGCGAAAGCAGAAGAAATACAACAGTGACAGTGAACCAGAAGAGGAAGAGAAGGCGAAGCAACAGGCGGAATCTTCTGACGAGGAAGTACCACAGCTGGTGCCAATTAAGAAGCAGAAATCTAATGGTATTGCACAGAAAAAGCAACAGCAACCGAAAAAGCCAGTTTCCGATGAGGAGCCAGAAGATGATGATGAAGATGAAGATGAGTCTGATGAGGAGTTAGAGGAGGATTCTGACGGCCAAGAGGAATTGGATGGCGAGGAAGAGGAGACGGAAGATCTATATGAAGATGATATGGAAGAGGAAGTTAGTGACGACGATGATGAGGCACAAGTCGGTAAATTGGATGATCTATTTGCTGACGATGATGACGACGATGAGGAAGCCGCCTCAGAAGACGATGAATCGAGCGACGATGAAGATGAAGATGGCAGTGATGACGACGATGATGAGAATGACGACAAGTTGCCCATTGAACAGGCTAACAAAAAGCTCAAGAAACGTCTAGCCAAGGAAGCTAAGGAGGCCGATGAAGAAATGCAAATGACCGTTGATCAGTCGGAAGTGTTCCAGCTGCCAGAGCCGGGTGAGGAACTGGATGCCGAAATGTCACTGCAGGATGTGCAGCAGCGCATCAAGGATATCACTCAGGTGCTAACTGATTTTGCTAAGTATCGCCAGGAGGGACGCTCCCGTAGCGAGTATGTGGACCAGCTGCGACGAGATCTCTGCTTGTACTACAGCTACAACGAGTTCCTCATGGAAAAGTTGATGGACATCTTCAAGTTGAGCGATCTGTTGGAATATCTAGAGGCTTCAGAGGTGAGTAGTCAACATAACTAGCTTTTTAACACATTTTAACCTATTATCTTTAAATTTCTTAGGTGGCACGTCCCTTGACCATACGCACAAATTCACTTAAGACTCGTCGTCGTGATTTGGCTGGTGCATTGATCAATCGAGGTGTCAATCTAGATCCACTGGGCAAGTGGACCAATGTGGGACTGGTTATCTTTAACTCGACTGTGCCATTGGGAGCCACGCCTGAGTATCTGGCTGGACATTATATGATTCAGGGTGCCTCGTCAATGCTGCCAGTCATCGCACTCGCTCCGCAGGAGAATGAACGTGTGTTGGATATGTGCTCTGCTCCAGGTGGCAAAGGATCACACATTGCAGCCGTAATGAAGAACACGGGTGTACTGTTTGCCAACGATTCGAATCGTGATCGTATCAAGGCTGTAGTGGCGAACTTCCATCGTTTGGGCATTGTAAATGCCATCGTCAGTTGCGAAGACGCTACCAAATTCCGTAATATAATGACTGGCTTTGATCGTGTGCTCCTCGATGCACCCTGCACGGGCACCGGTGTCGTCTCCAAGGATCCCAGTGTGAAGACCACCAAATCTGAGATTGATGTGCAACGTTGTTATAACTTGCAGCGTAAGCTTTTGCTGACTGCCATCGATTGTGTGGATGCCAAGTCCTCAACGGGCGGTTATATTGTCTATTCCACTTGTTCTGTGCTGCCCGAGGAGAACGAATGGGTTGTCGATTATGCGCTGAAGAAACGCAACGTTAAACTCGTCCCGCTGGGCATTGATTTCGGCGAGCCTGGTTTCACCAAGTTCCGTCAGCATCGTTATCATCCCAGCTTGAATCTAAGCAAGCGATTCTATCCACACACCAATAACATGGATGGTTTCTATGTGGCCAAACTGAAGAAGTTCTCCAACACCATACCCATCACCAAGGAGGAACAGGAAGCTGATGAGAAGCAACTTGATGATGCAATTGCAGCTGATGAACCCGAGTCAAGCAAAGCCACAGACAATGAGGAGGAGAAGGTGGAGGTGGAAGGTACTGAAGGTGCGCCAGATGCACCACGTAAGCTACTGGGCAAGCGTGCCGGAAAACCGATACTCACCGATGTGGAACAGGATCTGAAGAAGAAGAAGCTCGAGCAGAGTAAGACAAAGTATGTAGCCAAGGTGTTTGAGAAGCCCGTGAAAGTGCCCAAGAAACCCAAGCCCGAAAATCCAGCTGCCCAGGAGACTGTCACCAATGGCAAAAAACAAGCAGAGAAGCAGTCAAAGAATGTGGAACAAACTGAAAAGTCTGCGAAAGGTCCCAAGAAGACCAAGGCCGAGAATTCAACACCCGCTGTCCAAGAGTCGACAACCAATGGCAAAAAATCAGAGAAGCAGTCAAAGAAGCCTGTGAAAGTGGACAAGAGCTCAAAACCCGCTGCCCAACAGGCGACACCCAACGGCAAGAAATCCGAGAAGCAATCCAAGCAAAGTCCCCAACAAGCAGAGTCCAAAAATAATGGACAAAGTCCCAACAAAAAAACGCCCCCACAGAAACCTGCATCGAAACTAAGCGAAAAACTGGCTAAGGCGAAGCGTGTGGATGTGGATGATGTGCCGCTGCTGGAGGGCAAACCCATTAAAAAGCAAAACAACCTGAAAAATAAGTCCAAGCAGATTGGACAATTGAAGAAATCCAAACCGAATGCAGGAAAGAAACAAAAGTTTAAAAAGTAAATGAAGCAAATCCTCCACTTAGTATATAGAATTTTACTAAAATAAATTGTCGGATACGTTTTAGAGCTGAAACTAATTAAGCTTAGCATCAACTTCATCTGTGCATAACAATGCGTAACCAATTATTTAGTTTTTATGATAATTAAACGCTTGGATTATAAATATAGTTATATTCAAGGACAAAAATTGTGTTTTAATTTGTGCAAAAGAGTTAAATAGCTTAAATTACTATATACATATTTGGTTTATATCTTGCAAATATTTAAATGCGTTCTTAATATTTTCCAAAACGATAATTTTTGAGTGACGCGTTAGTACAGCAATTATTCTCTATAAGAAACATAATTGGGATTGGGGAAAACATGAAAAAGAATTATTTTCGAATTAGTATTTTAATATACATAAATAAATAAATGGGGGAACAGAGATTATTATTTTTCTAAGAAAAACAAATAAATAAATTTGTTAGTTTTTTTTTTAAGTATAAGGTTGTCATTGTAAAGTTATTTTTACAACTGTTTCACTGTAGTTGATTTCATGCAGTTATTTAAATTCACTCAGGCATAAAGATAAAGATTATCCAAGTTTGGATGAAATGAATGCCCCCTTTCATGGTCAGTTAGAGAAGTGTTGTTATAATGAACGGTTTGATATTGTTTGCGCTGAGCATTGTCCTCGTCTCGGGACTATCAGAGAAGGAGATTAGCATGCTGACGATGCGTGCGATTCGTGCAAATTTGAATCGTCGGGTTCAGCCTTGTACAAGCTTCTGGGGCTATGCTTGTGGCAATTGGTCATCCAGCTATGTGGACAACTTTCAGCTGGTCGAGGAGCGTTATGTGCTTGCAATGATTCCAGTGCTAAGCGGCAATTATAGTAAGGAGCGAATGAAGGCGCCACGATTGATGCAGAAGATGTCCGACTATTTCCAAGCTTGCACTCGCGATCAGCCCAAAGTTGTGGAACTACCTCAGGAGCTGCGTTCCGCTAGCTCCGAGTGGACAACAGCTGTGGCGAAGCTGCGTAAATACGGATTGAATGGTGTGTTCTTTGAAGAGACCGTGGATGTGGCTTACAACGATTCCTTGCGTTCGGTGGTGCAGCTCAAGATGCCCGATAGCAGCTTCGATGTAAAGCCAACGACACAATTCGATAGAGAGTTGTTCGCACTGCGCTCAAGGTATCGCAAGGAAGATTCTAAAGTGGAATCCTGGACGCTGTTGGAACTGAAGCAACATTTACCACAAATAAAGTGGCAAAACTACTTCAACGAGTTGCTCGAAACAGAGTTGAATGAAACCGCTTTGCGTCTGGAAGTCAGCGATGTGGATTACTTGCGTGCCATGGGCGAGTTGCTGCAGCGAAGCAACAAAACTCAGCTGGAGGAGCATCTGTGTACCCGTCTCGTCACCTTAGAGCGAGCAGCTCGACCCAGGACATCAACAGCAGCTGCCTGTATAAACCATATGCGCGCTTTGCTGCCACTTGGCATGAACTACATCTACGATCAACTTGTGTACAGCAGCAGGTCACAGGATACGCCACAGTTGGACGAGATATTTGGCGGTTTGCGTGCCATGTTTGGCAAGTATTTGGATGCGAATCGCTTGCAATTGAGTGCCGAGCAATTGGATTATGTGCGTGCCAAGCTGATGGGCATTAAACTCAAGATTGGCAATCTTCCCGACCCCGTAATATCAGCAGAGTTCTTTGACACTCACTATGAGAGTGCCAACTTCTCGAACACGGATTTCCAGCACAATCTGTGGCAAGCATTGCGTCTGCGCACCCGATTGCAGCATGCCCCATTGTTGCAACCAGCTGCAGCATTGGATATGCATAGTTACTATGTGAATGACGATGTGTTTGAGGCACGCAATGCGCCGTACTTTGAGCCGGAGCGCAATACGCTGACAGTGCCAATGATTTTCATGCAGTTTCCGCTCTACGATTATCGTCAGCACTCGATCTTTCGGAGCAGCTTGATGGGTTTTATACTGGGTCACGAGATGAGTCATGCCTTTGAGCACGAAGGCATACTTTACGATGCTGCTGGGAACGAGTCGCCAATCGGATTACGTATACGCCAGCTGGCCACTTTTCAGGCGGCTCTGAAGTGTGCGCAGCAAACGAGAACCGTATCGCTGAAGGAGCGCTTGGCTGATTTCAATGGCCTGCAGCTGGCGTATGATACATTTTTTGGTCTGGATCATAACTCGCAACAGTTGGTCTATCGGCCATATGGCTTCGATAGGGAGTTTGTGGCGCCCCAGCTGTTTCACATGAACTTTGCCCAGTTCTTTTGTGGCCGACTGCCGCCGGCCATTGGCCATGACATGGACGATGTGCGAGTCAATGAAGCCGAGAGGAATTTGCATCAATTTGCCATCGATTTCAAGTGCCGACAGCAGTCGGCGCCGCAGTCGATGGGCTGTGAAATGTGGCGACCCATCGGGCAATAAAAAGTAAGAGTGCAAGTGCTCAACATTAATATACCCTGTGTGCACTGTCGAACACATTTGTGGTATATTTGTTTCAAAAGTATATATCTTAGTACTTTGAACAACATATTTTTGGGGGTAGTCTAATTACAAATTATTTTCCTTATCATATATTATACTATATTAATTTTGTTGTCATGTATTGTGTTTGTTTATGGCTAGTCATTAACAGTTATACAATTATTAAACAAAAATGCATAAAATTTATATCGGGCAAAGTAAATAAATCTTTTATTTATTTTGTATAAAACATATTTTGAAAATACTTAGGTTTATGTTATTACTCCAAGACTTTAAGAAAATCAAAATTTTTCAGAAATTTAAATTTCTAAGAAGTTTCTATATGCGAATACATATTGTTATTATATATCGACAAAAAGGTGAAATAAGATCCAATTTTTGCTTTCTAGATTCTTGCCAAAAACCATTATCAAGTGACAAAATTTTAAACGGTTGCTTTGATTAAACACAAAATAATCTTTTCTTTTTAAAACTGCACTCTATTATCGAAATATTATTTACAACCTATGTTAACTATGTACAAATATTATGTGTTTTGGAATGTCCAAATAATCAATAAACCAAATAACACTTCAAATATGTGCATATATTAAGAAATTATCAAAATACAGCATTCCAGTGATATGCCCATTGATACGCACTTATCGCAGGGTGTTAAATCAACACAGTGTTGATATGTTTTCCTTAGAAATAAAATGTATTTAACGGCCCATTCAAATTGATTGTCAATTGCAGTTGACAGGTAAGCGCGCAGTCAAAGCGACAAACGGCAGCGACAACGTTGACGTTGAAATCGTCTTGCTATCGCCCGAGTGCCAATTGAATGCAAATGCAAGTGTGCAAACAACGACAAGAATGCCGGTCTCACCATAGCGAAAGCTCTTTTACTCCATTGTGCTCTCTTGCTCTTACGCTCTCTTTGCTCTCTCGGCTGTGTTTACGCACGCAAGCACACACACACACACACAAACACATTTGCAGGTGGCCATAGCTACAAGTTGCCGCAAGCGATGCGACGCGTGGTCCAAAGTATCCTGTGTTGTTTGTGGGCGTCGTCTGTGTAACTGTTGCTCTTGCTGTTGTTTTGTTGTTTTGGGTTGTGTGTGTGTGTGTGTGTTGGGGGGGGACTTTGCTCTCGTTGTCTCTCTCACTCGCTCGCGCGCCAAGCGTTGGCAGGCAAGACAACGCTGGGCAAAAGCTCTCCTCCCGGTCGTAGTTTAGCGCTGTCATTTGCCGTTATTAGACGTGAATTTAGCACGACGCCGTCGGGTTTTGATTCATTATCTCTACAGCGAGAGATACGTCGTTGTCGTTGTCGTGTGTGTTGTCGCAGCCTCCGCAATCTTAATAAATTTATAGAATCTAAATAACCGCAGCAATAATAACAGCAGCAACAACAACAACATTAACAATATCAAACAACAACAAGAGGAAAAGGAACAACAGCAAACAAATTGAGACATTGCCGAAGGCTATTTGATTATTTGTATTTGGAAAATACTTTACTTTAGGTACATATTCAAAATGGGTTTTTATAATTTTTTGCATTTATTATCTATAATCAAGAATTAAATAGTTTGCGTGTGATCAACAAATGTGAAATGTGCGTATGTTTCTCTATGTGTGTGTGTGTGTGTGACTTGAGTAATAAAAATGATAAAGACGATAAACATTCAAAACGATGGCAAAACTGACACTCGACTTCGGCCAGGGCCATGTGTATGTTATGTTAGAAGTCGTCGTCGTCGTCGTCGTCGCTTTCACGTCCAAGTGAGACGGGTGAGACGATAATTTCAACATTTGTTGCACCCACGACACGCTTCTGACTTCTGACTCTTCTCTCTCGTATGTGACTGGTTTCACACTTAAATTATAAAAAAAAGAGCAAGAGCCAACAACAAAATCAACAACAACAACAACAACAGAAAAGAAAAGAAAGAAAAACAACGATGAAAATAAATTGCCATAATGCTGGATATAGTCTGCATAACACGATGCGCAAATAAGCTGAGCCGATAAAAATGATCTTTTCTTAAGCGTAGCGAATTCCGAGGCAGGGGGGCTGATCACTTAGCAGCTCGCTCCATTGGCACACAATGAGACTATTAAATTGGAGAATAAGCATTTGATTGCGACTAAATATGTGTGCTTAGCGCTTGAATAAATTGAGAAAAAAACACACACTCACACACACACAACAAACGAGCATAAACAATTTCAAGATCTTTGCTCTCTGTGATGATCATGTTGATCAGTTGATTCACTTGTATTCGCATTCATGCTGTTTGTCAGCCCTCGATTTAAAATCCTTTTTAAATTCCACGAATTCTGCATTATTCTTCTTACTCATTCAATTACACATACTATATATATATAAATTATTTATCTATTGGATCGGCCAGATCACAGCCGTTAGATTGCAGTTTCTGTCTGCTGTTTGTTGCTTTTGTTGTTGACCAAATATAAACATTGTTACATTTTGCAGTGCGTTCATTTGCCTCCAGAACACTGGCTGAAAATAAACATAAAATAAAAAATAGACAAGAGCAGAAATACACACAACAACCCCAACACTAATAATAAAAATAAAGTAAGAACAAAAACAAAATACAAAAAAAACAACATAAAAATAATTGAAAAGTCGAAGGCCAGCATTCGTCTCGACTGCAAGTTACCCTCCACAAAAACCAATATATGAACATTTAAGTACAGTACTTATAGCATATTGTAAGTAAGTGAAATAAATTCGAGAAGTTGCCATGTAAATTATTTAAATAAACATTAAACTCTTTACGAACGTTTTCGAGGGTTTTAACCCCCCCATAATAATGATATGTCTGGCTTTAGGTTCATATCATGCTATATTATTTAGCAATTGATTTGAGTGAACACAGTCGAACTTGTAATTATATTACATTAGTTGCAATTAGATGACAGCCGAGTTGTGTTAGTTGCAATTAGATGATAGCTTGAAAATAGGACTGTCAATGATAATGCTAATAATTTGGAAAAATATTTACATATTTGTTTGAAATGTTTAATAAAATATTTCTTAAATTTTGAACTATGAAAGGTGAAAAAGATTTGCACCATTTCATAAAGAATGTGTGTATAATAATAAAAACAATTAATAATTTAGATAATTTCATAACATAAACGAAATACAAATTAAAAACCAGTAAAGTACAGCTAGAGTTGAGGGTGCTTGACTGTGAGATTGAGGCTACCCATTTTTGATAAAAGCAAAACAACGTGGTATTATTCTGAAACTGTACCAGCTTAATAAAACGACAAAATAATTAATACCAGAGGCTATATATAGTATATCGATATACTATTGTGCTCAGAATATATCAAAGCTTTAATATTAATTTCGGCGAAAATCTAAAACAAAATCCATGTGCCTTTAACAATAACAAGTGCTGTCGAAAATAATTATGGGTCCATCTCATATGGTCCTTGGGATCTATATGTTCATACGGACAGACAGACATGGCTATATAGTCTCGACTGTTGACGTTGATCAAGAATATATACCTTAAGAGGTTAAAGATAACTCATTCTGCTATATACCTCATTTGTTATACCTTTCTACCCTACGAGTTGCGGGGGTGAGAAATGTAAGAGAGTTGTGCACACTCTTTTTTATAAACAATATATATATTCATATATGTTTCATTTACATACATTTGAATACAGCAAATAAGGCAAATACAAAATTCACTCACAGTTCCCTTAGGGCGCAACTCCTTGAACTAGATAAAACATCCTTAGCTGCGCTTTGAAAGCTCGTTCCACTCCGATAAGCTTAGAAAATGGAGTTTAATATAAGATGAGATTTCTTAATGATTATAGTACATTCTAAGCTCGATTGTTTGTGCTACACTCAAGCCGTGTTCACTCGATGTTAGTGCCCATTTTAGTTGGCCTTCACTGTGTGTTGGAAGTGCTCGTTAACTGCAATTCACTTTGGTCTGAAGTGCAATCAGTTCAAACACTTTTCGAGGTACATAGTAGCTGGAAAAGTTGCCAATTGCCAACTGAAGTGCAGTTGTCATGTTCGAAGCGAACGCCCCTTAGTTAGCTAATTGATACTCCATTAGCTGCGTCACGGTTAATAGCTCGAAATTGAAGTCGTTGCTCAGGCGACAAGAGCTTACACTCGGCCCACACACACAAACACACACACCGGAGAAACAACAACAACAACAACAAGACAAGTGCCCACACAAGTATTACGACTGAAATAAAACACACAAAACTTTGTTCAAGAAATTTCAGTTTGTTTATGGATTCCTTTTTTTTTTTGCTGGGTGGCGGGAGGATTCAACTTTGACTTCAGTATTGAAACGAGTATGTGTGTGCGTGCGTGTGTGTGTGTGTGTGAGCAGTCAGCAGGCCATAAAATGTCTGCAGCTTCTTCTTTAATTTATTCTTCTGAAATTTATATAATAATTGCAAATGAAATTTTTTTGCTTCGCCCGCACTTTTTTTCCACTTCCTTTATTTATTTTGTGCGTTTTTCGTTGCGCATAAAACAACTTTACACGCTAAGATGCTCCGAACAGAGGTCGACAGGTTTTTTTTCCTTTGGCAAGTTCAAAGCGTATTTTTTTTTTTAAAGATTTCTTATGCTGTTGTCGCATATGAAATTAAATCGTTTGCTACTGCGACGTTGCACATACGACACGTGCGCCACATGAAGTTAAAGCATTTGTGCTGCTCTTTTTAATTTGTAAACTTGTGGCTATAAAAGCAAATACACACACACACATACACACACACAGGAGCACAGCATGTGTTTGTTTGGCTTAACGTTGTTTGTCTGTTTTGACCTCGCAATTGGCAATTGGCAATTGGCAATGGACAAAGCATTGAGGAAGGCAGCAAAGGCAGGAAGGCACAATGCCTGGACAGTCGCCTGTCCAGTCCAGTCCAGTCCAGTGTATGTGTGTGTGTGAGTCTGTGTGCAAACAAGCTATTTATTTGCTTTCCGGCGTCCATAAATATCGATCATCATAGCGCCTGACTGCATCTGGCTTTTGATTTGCGCCCTTTTTTCCAGCTCCAGCTTTTAGCTTTAGCAATTGCCATCACATCACATCGCATCGCATCGCATCTGATGGGCAACGCTTTATGCATTCATTCATAAAATTCTGTGTACTCATTGTGGTCTGTGCGAGAGAGAGAGAGAGTGTGTGTGCGTGTGTGTGGGGGGTCTCTGCGTGTGAGTTGTGTGTATGTGTGTTTTTACGTGGCTTTTATCACGCCTGCAGTTGACATAGACTCAGACTATATACGACTCTATACACACATATGGCAGCACATTGGCCGTTAATAGCCACAAAAAGACATATAATTGATTGGGTCTCATATGATAGCGTAGCGTAGCGTTTTCTTTATCGTAAGCTCCCCGCATTATACAGCTCTCCCATATGCCTTCATGCCCCATAAAACTTACAGCGATTATCACATACATTTGTATATATGTACATATATGCACAATGTATATAGAATATAGTTTTCGATTGAATTTTTGGTTTTTCCATTTGTTTCGATACTTAATAAATCAATTATAGATCGCAAGCAGCAGCAGCAGCAGCAGAATCGGCAGCAGAGGCGGCGGTGGTCTGGTAAATATAAATATAAATATAAAGTATACGCGGCGTTGCAACGCAAGAATAATTTTTGCATTATTTACATTGAAGAACCAGCAGCTGAGACTGTCTGTTTATTTGGCTTTAGCTTTAGCTGCTAATTGTGCGCATTAGTAGGCAAATTAGCCGCTTCTTTAATGGAATTCGAAGCACAACAAGCCACAAACCACAAAGCAAAAGCAACAGGCAGAGACTCAAGAGAGAGAGAGAGAGAGAAACAAAGAGCATATACAAGTCATAATCTAACGCACCCGGTGCAAATATTGCGTTTGTTTGCCACCATCACCATAAATAAATCGCAGGCAGCCAAATATTTGAGCACGGCATGCGCCACTTGGTGGTGGCACTTCTCCGTCTGTCCGTCCGTCTGTCCGTCTGTCTATGTGACTTCTTCATTGCCTCCAAAAGTTGCCAGGAAATGCTCGAGATGCATGACCCTCTGAGCCACCATCTCGCCATAAATAATTCATGGCTATTTTTGGAACTACACCAAGATCAAAGTCAAGTGGCCCAAGGGAGGGCAGCAAATATTAGCATTAGTCAATAATATGCTTGACCATTTTGCGTATTTAGATGGATGCAAATTTGATTTGGCATCCGTTTTCATTAAACATATTTATATTTGGTTTGCCACCAAGCACAAACAACTAGAGCAAATAATCAGCAGCAGCTCATCAATCTCTTTGACAATTGATTTTGCCCGTTTGCAGAGCACATCTTTAATTCTGACATTCTCATTAACACGGGTGACGTTTGTTTGCTGTTGTTGGTTTGACTTTTCTGTAGCATCATTACCTTGTTTAACGAGCATGTTGAACGAAACGAACAAACGAGCACAAACAACAGCTTTGATATTTCGACATGCGCCCTTTGACATGAGCTCCGCCCTGAGAACATCATCAACATCAACATAAAACAGAAGCAAGTACACACACACACACACACATATATGTATATACTATATAGACTTGCAAGTACTTTCAGTTTGACAATGACAAACTGTGTGTGTGCGTGTGTTGGAGTGTGTTTGGCTGGTATTTATTCATTAATAAATAACTTGACACTCTTTGTTTTAATCACCGTATACAGCAGCGAAGACCCTCGAAAAGAAAAGCGAAACTCTTATTTGTTCTACTCTCGTTTTTGTTGTTCTTTTGCCTGCCTTCAGTCAGCTTCAGTTCAGCTTTTGTCCTCACGTTTGAGTCAATGTCGTTGCCAAGTGTAAATAAAAATAAGAAACGAGCACACACACACACACACACACACTCCCGTATGTATAATTAAGTACGCACTCAAACTCGTATAATTATTACCCACCTGAAGCAGCTTTTAATCAGAATGTTGGCAAAATATCACATTGTAGTTTTTTCGGTCATTCGCTCTCGACTTGGATATACGTAGATAGAATAGATAATGATTGGCCGAATGAAATTTTAAAGTGCAAACTGTTGACAGTGACGAATCACAATTTCCAGCGATAACAGCGAAAGTCGAACAACAGAGGTAAACTGGTGCATACGCTGCGTATGCGTAATGCGAATGTGTCGGTTATCTAGATAGTTCTTCGCTGAATAAAAGTAAGAAACACCTTCTCAAGGGCATTCACTAAAAATTAACATGCTCGAAATAAAAGTAATAGAAGTCGCTAGCATTATCAATTTCATAAACTTGTATAATAACTACTGACATCCAGTGCGTATACGTAATAATAGTAAATGACGCTCTGTAGATTTATCTTTATAGCTCCTTTGAGCAATGGAAACTGAAAGTGAAACAGATTGTATGATGCGTAAATAATAGCTGAGATATTTCCGTCATTCACTTCCTGGCTTACAGTGCGTATGCGCAATTATTTGACAGAGTTGATCGACGCACATTTTCGACAGCTGATAGTTAAATTTAGTCGACATCTTTCAATTTTATTTTAGAATTCACATCATCATAAATTGGACCAAAATAAATTGTGAGCACACTTTGTTTATTATTATTATTATAAATATAGATTTTATTGACATGTGAAGATTAAACAAAAAAAGTTCGTTTTATGTTGTTGCCAATAAAATAAAATTCAAGCGAAATATTTCCCCTTCGGAGGCATATGATCAGCCTTGCTTTTCCGCACCTTTTAATTATACAATACATTCTGATGATTGTCTACGTCTATGTAAATTACGTGATTATTTGATACACATGGTAAATAATCAGACGGTGTTTTATTGCACCGCCTGTTAACAGACAGATTGAAAATGTGTATCAGGTAATCAACGATTGGCAATTAACAATTGTAATCGAAGCGTATTTGGGGCTTGTTGTTTGTTCCATAGCCATTGCCATTTCCACTGCCAGTGACTGACAGTTAACACAGTAACCCCGCCCCAAAAGTGTAGAGGCCATAAAGATTGTTGTTTATTATTTATCTGCATATTATCTACACAAACACAAACACTAATGCAAACACAAGCACACAAAAGCGCCGAAGGGAGCGGGATTGCCACGTGATTTAAGCATGTATTATTTGTACAGATTTCTTTTTAGAGTAAGTTCTCCTATATACGAATGCGAATGCGAGTGCGAGTATCTGGCACAACTCAGCGGCATATCTGGATATGTGCGATATATATTTGAGCAGTCTATGAGCACTACTATATATCTTCTGCCAACTGGGGGCCTAGCGACCTTGCAAGACGCTTTTTCGGGTGCGGAATTGCGAGTTTTTCTGGGCTAGGTATATTTTTTCTATATTATTTATTTTTCGGGGCTTGGACATTGCGTGAACAAGTTGATATCAGATAAAGAGCCCAAAAAGATACGGAGCATTTCTTTAACATTTAACATTCTTTTTTTGTTCATTCCATTTCCAGCTTGTCAGCATACACATATTTGCGCAATTTGTGTCTTGTGTCTGAGGTGATCCGTTTAATTGCGCAGCGCATCGTGTCGCTCGTCGCGTCGCGTTGCTCGTCGCAGAGGGAATGCGAAAGTGTGTCTCGAGTTCAGCGGCAGCCGTAGCCTGTCCACACTCCACAGCTCACACACAGATGACGTCCCGTTGACATGTGCCCCGTTGGCCATACACGACGAGCGAAGAGTGCGAGTGCGAGTGTGAGGAAGTGTGCCATAAAAAGTGCGTCGTTTACTTGGAAGGAAGAAGAAGAAGAAGAACAGCAGCAAATGTGCAACGCATCAATGCAACATTGTGACACACAACATTACATGATAACAGGCTGAAAGAGAATAATCAAACAGCACACACACACAAGTTAATTACTACAACGTTACAACATTCCTTTGGCAAATGGCTGACGACGATTTGCGGGCTTTGGTAGAGATGCTGGATGAGAATCCAGCTGAGAATAGTGCCAATATATTTGCCAACTTCTCGTTGGACATGCTGCAGCGAGCTAGCGCACTAATTGGCGCCCAGCAGCCATCGCACAGCGGTGATCCCCTCCTCCTACCCCCCATCAATCGCACCCTCGAAGAGCAGTGCAAGCATCAGGCAGACAAAGTCTTCGACTCACAGCACAGCACGGTGAGTTCTTTAATCTGCATTTAATTCACCTTCAAGTGGCAGTCAGACAGAACTCAAGAGCATCTTCAAGTTATTTTTGCATGAATATGAATATGAATTTGAATTTCATTCATTGTTGAGTCATTCAACTAGCACGTGCTTGGCGCTTGCATTTAATATTTTTTAGCAAACAATGTCCAATTATATTTATGGCTATCAGTGGCAAATGAAGTGAGCTAGACAATGGGGAAAACCATTGTCATCATGCATTATGTGCTACTATAAAGATATTAAAAATTATAAATTAAATTGATAACACTCATATTTTACACACTCTGTTACAATGCGGTGCAGCGTCTAGTCAATTGTTATGTGAATTAAATAATCTAACAAATAAATGCAAAAAATATGACAAATTATAACAAAATCGAATGGTAATGAAAATGAAATAAATAAATAATTTTAAAGTTGTTGCATAAATATGAATATGCTTTAAAATTTTTCTTACATTCAAATTCGATGGTACCAAAACTTAATTTCTAACAAAAGCAAACAACGTCTTAAATAATTAAATTTCAAAATAATTAAACAAAGCATAAAAGCAAAGGAAAACATGTGAATTTTCTTCAAGTTTAAAGCAAATAATTACAATTTTATTTGATCCACAAAGAGAATAATATGGAACATAATTAGAAATATTCTTATTATTTAAGTATCAATTAGTATAAAGCACAAAAGCCGCAAGAAAATATTAGAATTATGTTCAAATCTAATGCCGATATTTATGATAAAATTAATAAAATCAATGAAAGCACAGAAAGTTTTTGTTTAAATAAATACTTTTAAAAATACTAATAAGAGAAAAGCCTTTATATAATACTATAAATCAAATTTTCATCCAATAATATTTATTTAAAAATAATAATAATAAATAAATAATAAACATAACATAATTATAAATATTATACAAAAAAAAAAACAAAGAAAATACAGAAAGTTTTTATTTAAATAAATACTTTTTAAAATATTAATAAGAGAATAGCCTTGGTAAAAATTTTAATAATATAAACCTAATTTACAATCAATAATATTTATTTAAAAGTAATAAAACAGCAAGGAGAAAACATTTCAATTTTCTTCACGTTTAAAGCAAATAAACATTTACTTGATTTATGAGTAAATTAATCAAGAACATAATTATAAATATACAAAAACAAAAAAACCTAGAAGGTTTTTCTTTAAATAAATAAATAAATACTTTTTAACATTAAGAGAAAAGCCTTTAAGTCGGTTAGGCGCCGCTTATGTTTATCAGAAAAGCACGTACGAAATGTTCTGCTCTAAGGTTGAGGAAACAAATAATAATTGAATTTATTTATGTTTATAAATTTGTTTTGTGTACTCTCTGACTCTGTCCCCCCTCTTTCTCTGTTTTTGCAATATTTGTTCAATGGGCTGCAGACTTTGTACTGTCCCGCGTCATTCGACTCGGTTCTCTGCTGGCCCCGCACAAATGCTGGCACCTGGGCAATCCTGCCCTGCTTCGAGGAGTTCAAGGGTGTTCACTACGACACAACAGGTGTGTATGGCTGTAATATGTGTGTGTGTGTGACCTTTAAATAATACTGCAATTGCTTACAGAGAATGCAACGCGATTCTGCCATGCGAATGGCACTTGGAATCATTATTCCAATTACTCCAGATGCTCAGTGCCCGCTGTTCCTGAATTTTCGGCTAGTGTCGATCTGCCATCGAATATCTATGTTGGCGGTTACTTTATAAGTTTTGCCACATTGGTGGTGGCTCTCATTATATTCCTAAGCTTCAAGTGAGTTGCAGTTGCAAAGAATTAGAAATTAAGTTATGTATTAATCTTCAATTGACAGAGATTTGCGCTGTTTGCGTAACACAATTCATGCGAATCTGTTCCTAACCTACATCACCTCCGCACTCTTGTGGATTCTCACGTTCTTTCTGCAAGTGGTAAGCATGTGATTATATTAATCTTTACGTCCCTTTTTCTAATCTATCTTTTGTGCCCAGGTAACCACCGGATCTAGTCATGCTGGCTGCATTACGCTGGTCATTATGTTTCAGTACTTTTATCTGACTAACTTTTTCTGGATGTTCGTGGAGGGTAAGCGAAATAAAAACAATTGAATACAAACAGTTTGCAATCAAGCAATTGAAATTCATTTGTTACAAATAATAGTAAATAAATAAATAAATAATGCATAAAAGAGCCACTCAAGATTGCCAACTCTATTCGTCTGTATTCTTGCTGGCCAATCAAAAGTTTCGCTAATTTGATTACAAAATAAATATAGATTTTTGAGTTTAATTATTCTATCGCAGGCCTCTATCTCTATACTCTTGTGGTGCAAACATTCTCCAGCGAGAACATTAGCTTTCTTATCTACGCCTTGATTGGCTGGGGCTGTCCCGCTGTCTGTATATTGGTGTGGTCCATTGCCAAAGTATTTGCGCCGCATCGAGAGAATGAGCATTTCAATGGCGTAAGTGCGTCATCAGCTTTCGGCCTTTGGCTTGCCTTTGGCTGCCTCTTCTTGTGTAAATTATTGATAACTTATTTATGAATTTAGCTGGAAATTGAATGCAGTTGGATGCTTGAATCTCAAATTGATTGGATATTCAAGGGGCCCACCGTATTTGCGATACTAACTAATTTAGTTTTCTTGATACGCATCATGTGGGTAAGTCTTTGACTTTTCTCTTCAATTCTCTTTATCATCATCTAATCAAAACTTTTTTTCCTTCAGGTATTGATTACCAAATTGCGTTCGGCTCATACGCTCGAGACGCGGCAGTATTACAAAGCATCCAAGGCGCTATTGGTGCTAATACCGCTCTTTGGCATTACGTATCTGCTGGTCTTAACCGGGCCCGAACAGGGCATCAGTCGGAATCTCTTCGAAGCCATGCGCGCCTTTCTGCTTAGCACACAGGCAAGAAGAAGTGAATTTCATTTTGTATCTTCAATTTACTAACATTTTTCCCTTATCTTAGGGCTTCTTTGTGGCATTGTTCTATTGTTTTCTGAACTCGGAAGTGCGACAGACGTTGCGGCATCGTTTCATCAGATGGCGCGAGAATCGGAGTATACATCGAAGCAGTTCATTAAAGAATCGTAGGTGAGTGGGCAAGCAAGTTAATCGTTTTACTCCATAATATTGTTATTGTTTTATTGTGGCTTACGCATTGCATCATTATTATTGTTCAATGTTAGTTTGTTGATTCGTTGATGTAATTATTGTTATTGTTGCTGCTGTGGCTCGCTGTTGTCACTTAACCAAATTAATTTCCATTTCAGACATCGCGCATCCAAAGACTACTCGCAACGCTCGCGTACTGAAAGTCTACGGTGCGTATACGCAATGCTGCTACTAATCATGTAGCTGCAGTTTATCGCCCCCCGCCCTCTTAACACAAACCTCCCACGTCTCGTTTGAACTAACTCAATGACTGCATGATGTGTGGTTCAAAATTTTCCTTCTTTTTTTTTTAATTGATTTCTTTATGATTAATATTTTTATTTTTTGTTTTTCTTATCCACAATTTTAGGTTGACCTCAACAAGTCCCGTGCCAACTGGACACTATGAATGATTATTATAGTTTTAGAAAATACCACCGAGATTTACGTTTTTTTATACATACCTACATGTTAAACATACCGTTTTGTATATAAGTATTGCATACACTATTAAAGTATTATTTTTTCATCATATTGGAATCCATTCTGTGTGTATTTGAAATCTCCATCTCGATTCTCTTGCAGTACCGAGGAATGCGTCATCTGCTTACGTCCATCGCCGCATACACGACTGGGATCATTGAAACGTTATCACAGCATTGATTTAACCGATTTCGTGTAATATACTACTAAACTAAAATCCAACCCAAAGGCCAAATGAAAAACGTTGCATTGCTTAGACTCGACTTTTAAGTTTATTCTTGTTGAGAAAGTGACTTGAAGTTACAGGAAAAATGTTTAAAACTAACGTATTTGTATTATACTCGTATGTTTTAGTGGTAAAATCTCTCACTTAAATGTTTAAGTACACAACGAAACAAAATTGTAAACATAATTGTATAATTTATTTTGGATAAATTAACATTAGGATTGTGCAGAGCGCAACCAATCTGAAATGATCAGAGACAAAAGAGACGAATCGAAATTGTTCCGTATTCAGTATTCAGTTGCACTGTGCACGACTACGACTATAGTAAATATTATTAAAAATTAGCTATAGATTTGCTAGATATTTAATTTTACATATTACTTTTTGTTTAGTCGATTATGTGCCAATTCGTGCAAAAATGTTGTTTATTACAATTACATTTTTCTTTTTAATGTATATTTCTAACCCTAGGTTTCATTTTTTCATTCATTTATAATTTTTCTTGTTTTCTTTTTGCTTGCTATTAATTTATTTTCTCATAAGGTCACATTGTTTGTATCACTGATAAATGTAATTTAATTTAAACAAACAATAAAAAAATAAACTAAAGTGAATTGAGAAATGAAATGAAAGAAAAATAAAAAAACATAAAACAATTTACTCTCACACACAAATATGCATATGTATAGTATATGTTTAATAAAAAAATATCATATAGTTTGCGAATAAAGCTTTCAAAATATCAAAATTGTCATCATTGTATTAGTTCTTACAAATTAGTTTTACCTGTCGTGTGCATGAGTATGAAATCTGCAAATACATTAATTATTTATTCTACTAACTAAAGCTATCACTGTCAACGCCACAGAAGCCTACAGCATTCGGCATTGGCATTGGCATCGTCTCTGAATTTGTCCCTACACTTTTTGTTACTTTAAATATTCGGCAATTATTATTTGTATACTTTAAATGTACTCGTATATGTATGTAGTATGAATGTGTGCGTGTGTGTGTGTTTGTTGTCTATGTGTGTGTTTATATCTGAGCGAGCGAATTATACTACAACTAAGCTAGGCATGTATATTGTATATATATAAAAAAGAAACGCCAAATGAGATTGAAATTGAAATACAAGTTCACAAGTTTTACAAGTTCACACGGGGCTGGTCTGCCGGAAACCATTTGGTCTGCAAAATATTTTTTGTGTGGTGTAAAAAAGGCGTCTTCGGGATGCCTCATCTTTGCATTTTTTTGTTTTTTCCTTTTTTTGTTTTAGAGTGGACGCTTAACGCTTAATATGTATTGTTAGTACACGGTAATAATTAAAAAAAATAACAATTACACTATGAACTAATTAACGCACAGAGTGTGGGGTAAGGGCGGGGTCTGGCTTGAGCTTGGCTGAGATGCTCCGGCTGCTTCGAATTGGTAATCTATCCATTGTTCTTTCTCTCGCTTCACTTAATAATAATATCAAATGCACTCGCCGGGATTCTGTGCACAATATTTGGGGAACAACGCTTCCGCCTTGATGCCCAGCTCAACCAGGCGATTGCGAAACAGCGAGATTCGTCGAAACACATCCGGCTGCACAACATCAAAGTCATGATCATCATTCGGATCTGACCACAGGCGTTCAGCAAGCGCCGCCGCCCGAGGCCATAACCGATTGTCCAATTGATTCTCATCCACCTGCTCGGTCCACATGCAGGCCTCACCGCCCAGCACCTGTTGAAGCACATAGTTATTTCCAGGCTTGAAAGAAACAACTCTAATTACGTTACCTGTTTGCGTCGTTTCTTGTCGAGACGCATTCGCTCCCAGGGACGATGCTTGTAGACATTCTGCCACGTGCGATAGGGCGAGCAGGCAGCTTCGCCTGTCGCTCGCCAGCTGCCAAAGCCGCAGTCCAAATACCAAGCATCCACATGCGAGAAGATGACGTTGTAGCCATTATCGAGGAGATCATAGTTCTCCTGCCACGTGCTGCCGCCCCAGATCTGCACCACGAATTGACTGTTCGGAAGACACTTGGTGTTCGTGAGCGCGCTGGACCAGACGGCCACATACTTGGGCGGCACATTGCCATTGGCCAGTTTCAGTCTATAAACAAAAGGATGATAAATTAGATTAATTTCATATTCAAATTTTGGTCAACTTACCTCGCATTGGACTGCAGCATAAAATCGCACCACAGACCACGCAAATCCGTGTCATTGAAATACTGCGCCCAACAGTCCAGATTCACTTCGTCGCCGCCCAAATGGAAAATATCCGTAGGCCCCGACAGCTGAAGAAACTCCTCGTAAAGGCGCTGCAGTATGAGGTAGGTGTGGTTATTTTTCGGATTCAGTTGGCCGCAAGGCGGCTCGCCACAGTAAAAACTCCATGGCTGCTGATTGATGCACATCGCCAATTCGCCAAGGCCACGTTTGGGTCCCCAATCCCAGCCATTGCCCGCATGCGCCGGCGCATCCAACTCCAGAAGCACTTGAACACCATAGATCTTGGCAAACTCGACCACCTCGCGCACATCCTGATCGCTGTACGTTTCGCTCTCCGAATAGGCGCCATGCTCGGCCAGTTCAGGATAATGCCTCGACACATATGGAAAACTTTGTGCATCCGTGATGTGCCAATGGAAACGATTCAGCTTTGTTAAACCCATGGCGGCAATTGTGCGTTTGATTGCCTCCACCGAAAAGAAGTGCCGAGAGGTGTCCAGCATAAGGCCACGATAGCGAAACTTGGGCACATCGTTGATCAACGAGCTGGCGTAGGTGTGCAGCAAACGATCCTCATCGTCATACCAAATGAGCTGCTGCAGCGTGGACAGTCCATGGCGGGCGCCAAAGAACGTGTGTGCCGCAATGTGCACCACCAGACGCTGATGTTTAACTAGAGAAGAGCGAAGGAATTAATTGTATATTGAAGGAGATATTCACTTTCACTTTACTTACAAGTTGTGCTTAAGTGGTAGCTCTCATTGTTGTCCAGATTAAAGTCAATTTCGCCGGACTCGTGCACGGACAGCTTCACCTGAAGACTTTCCAAGTCGCCGGCACGTTGCAGGCCAAAAGTGGAACCAAACAACGAGGCAGCTGGCTGCGTTTCAGGCGCCGGAGCTTCGTTGTTATGACGTCGCTGCCTGGACGTCGCCTCGCTAACCAATGTGGCTGCTGCCGCTTCTGGTGTGTGTATGGCATAATCCAAGCGTTGTATTTGCCGCAGATCCCTGACGAACCAATCGAAGGCGATCTTCAGCAGCTTGGACACCTCACGATGCGGCGTATCCAGCTGCAGTTGCACATCCTCGACCGAGAAGCGCAACGTGTGCGCACTGATCATCGATTTGGTTGTAGGATGTGGCCAAATGTTGATGTCGCCACAGGTCATCGAGCAACTGGTGAAGGAGACACGCTTCGTGTTGCTCGCATTCTTGCGATAAGGTGTGCGCACACATCTATCGTTCTCGCATTTGTATGTCCATGACTTTTCCACCGGTCTGCAAAGTGATTTCATTTGTTAGAACTTCATTTTTATACCCGCTACCCATAGGGTAGAAGGGTATTATAACTTTGTGCCGACAGGAAATGTATGTAACAGGTAAAAGGAGGCATCTCCGACCCTATAAAGTATATATATTTATGATCAGCGTCAACAGCCGAGACGATCTAGCCATGTCCGTCTGTCCGTCTGTGTGTCTGTGTGTCCGTCCGTCTGTCCGTATGAACACCTAGATCTCAGAGACTACGAGAGATAGAGCTATAATTTTTTTTTCGACAGCATTTGTTATGTTTGCACGCAGATCAAGTTTGTTTCAAATTTTTGCCACGCCCACTTCCGCCCCCGCAAATAAAAAAAATCGAATAACAAGCGTAATTTTAAAGCTAGAGTTGCAAATTTTGGTATATATAATAATAACTATAGTAGTTATGATTCCTGAAAATTTGGTTGCGATCAGATAAAAAATTGTCGAAGTTATAAATGAAATACTTTTGTATGGGCAAAAACGCCTACTTATAAGGGTCTTAGTTACTTTGGCTGACAATCTGGTATATTGAGCCGTCTATGGTATATTTTGAATGCAGTACTATATTGATATACCAAACATACCATATTTTAGTATTTTTTAAGTATTTTCGGTATATTTTCAAAATGATACCGCAATATTTTGCCTTTATTAAAAATGGGTAGCGGGTATCTCACAGTCGAGCACACTCGACTGTAACTTTCTTACTTGTTGCATTTGGTAGAGTGCTACTTACATGGATAAGTGATTGCGATCCTTGTGATTGTGTGGCCGCAACTGTGAATCGCTGTATGCCTGTGTCTTGATCACGCCCTGATTCCAATAGAGCACTGTCAGTATGAATACCGCACCCGAGAGCAGGACGAGCAACGCACGACGCAGCGAGACGGCCAGCGACATCTTATAGAGGTACCGTAGGCTGTGGAGTACAATTTAATAATATAGCTCGTTATCAGTGTTGACATCATCAAAAGGTGGAACACATATACACACACACAGAAAGGTTGACAGAAAGTTGGCCAAGTTGGCTTCAAAACAAATTAAACAGTTAAGCAAACAATAATGTACAGCAATCAAGTCAAGACCAACACAAAGGACTGTCTTTTGCCTGTCGACGTCCAATGCGGGTGACCCACAAAAGAGAAACACAACAACAACAACAATGACAGCAATAAGGAACTGTGTCCACACTTTGCACGCATCGAACTTTAATCAATGCTCGCGATTTGGATGACTTGAGCTTGAGCTTAACAGCCGATAAAATCTTAAGGAAACCCATTTTGCCCCTCCGGACTCGCCTTATTTCTGTTGTTCTTTTTTTTTGGGGGGCTGGCATTTATGACACATAAAGCGCATATGAAAACTGTTTGTTTTCCATATAAATCCTGACACGCAATGCTTAGCTAGCCGCGGTTTATCCCTTTCTTTTTTGTTGTTTACCCTGCTTGACGGCGCATAATGTTGCTTCTTAAATATCAACAATATGCTTTGTGGCATGCCCCAACCAGTTAGCAAGGAAACACATGTGTGTATGTGCCTGGTTATAGTTACCCAAGATGCGCTTGACCAAGCGGACGACGATGGATATTGGATTGCAGCTTATATTGCATGCCGGCCAACAATATAGCAATTGATTTCATTGTAGCGTGTGCCATAAAATGTAGATTTTCAAAATGGAATTTATCTATTGCAAACTTGACAACTATTTGAAAGGCTGTGCCAGCTATAAATCATTGTGGAATAATACCCTGAATTATTAGCAAAAAACCATATACATATATGGCACTTAGTTAACTGAGCTGAGCAAACAGAAAGTTTGTCACGGCGCTGACATTGTGTTTACCTATCGATTTGTTGGCTAAATTAAGTTAACATTGCCGACTTTAAAGTGTGTCAATTACAGGCGAACGAGAACGAGAACGAGAACAACGCCCCGCCCACATATGAGCACATTCAGGGACAGGTCTGCAAACTGGTGACTAATGCTCCTGCTGTGCACACTAGCAATTGCCCAACTAGGTGTAGTAAGTATATTAGACACACCCTGCGGTGTGTTGCAAGCTAGCAAGCAAGCACAAGCCTTGCGTGTGCTTACATTGAGTTACATTTTCAAACAAAAAATATGAAAAATATACGTGGCAGATGCCGTAACACGTCTACAATTTGTTGCGCCCTGTCAATACCAAATGGTCGAAATATCAACACAGCAAATAGAAATAGAAGTAGACTCAAAGACGTGTTATTACAAAAGGAAGTGTGTTGAGGGGGCCAACTACAAACATACGATATATAGAACCTCTTCGACCAAACGAAAGCAACCATACTGTTGATAGGCTGTGTGCATAATAAATCAAGAGCGCGTATGCATAATTGATGCCAACAAAAGCAAACAAAAGCGAGTATTGACAGCTTTAAGCTGGCAAAACATAAACTAATTGCGAGTACAGAAAGTGTAGCATACTTTCAAGCGCAACAAATTCAAATTCAAAAACATTTTCAACTCTTACCCGTAGCGCGTGCGCAGTGCAGCGCTTAGTGACCAAAAGCGCCAAAAACTATCCATCATCGAAGGGTACGAGCCTCATCTGTCTCAATGATGACACAAAGACCACGACAAATGAAGGCAGCCAGCCCAACTGTTGAAGGGCAGCTGTCACAGTTCCCGGCGCACACAAACAAAACAGGAATTGAAATCACAAGAACGAGTTGGTTCAACAACAGCTGCAGCTGCTCTGCGAATTGACAATTTCTTCTCTCTTGCGCTGCACAATTGTTAAATTAAGCACACGTGTATCGAATGGTGAAAAGAAAGCAGAACGGCAAACGGTAACGGTAAAGGAAATAATAAACTCAAAAATTGTGACAAGTTTTCGACGGAATGCAAAAAACGTGGTGCGCGCAACGCTCGGCTCGAGAGGTGTAAGTAACAACTACTATCAGCCCAAACTGCTGAGCCTAGCACGGATTTTCTTTCTGCTAGTTATTTTATTTTCATTTTGTTGTTTCTGTTTCTGTTATTTTTTTTTTTTTGTTTCGAAAGATTTCCAAAGCTAGACTGTTTGGCTGGCTGAGTTGACATGGAGCGACGAGCACACACAAATGCTGGTCCCAAAAAATGGCGTGCAGGCATTTACATATGTAGTATGTTCCTGAACCAGCAGCTGCCATTGTTGCTGAGCTGCTGCTGCTGCTGGACGCGTTCACAGTGCGCGTCCAAAATATTGTGCACACCTGCTGTGCTCATATGACGACTGCTCAACACGTTCTTCGACATGCATATCAATTAGTTGCCGCGATAATTATACACAATTGCCAGCTGTTTAGCGCGAAATGCGCAATTAATAAATAAAATTCGAAATAAAAGTGATTACAATCGTGTGTTTTAATTCAATTTGTAGCCATTGCATAATGACATAATTACGGCTATGAATAGCTCACAAGCAAAGCACAATAATATACTATACAAATGTGTAAATAAATGCCAATGTTAGTAAATTAAAATAAAATATATGTCATCAATTAAATCACATTTTAAGTTGAAGCTACAATTTAGTATTAACTAGTATTATCATTCAGTATTCTGTGGTACTTTTACTATTCATTTTGGTATTTTTAATATTTATTCATTATTATTAATTTTCTTTTAATGTTATTTATTTAATTTTGAATATATTATTTACACTTTTTTCAAATTTTGTTCACAAAATCTGAATCGTATTCTCGCCATTAATTTCAAAAATGTTTTATTTATTTATTTTTTTTTTGCTACTTTTAACAAATTTGCCTTAGTCATTGCTCAATATGCAGGGCATCGACTGTTGCTTTGAGTCGCATTATTATTTATGGTCGCATGCCGTGAAAAACGACAGTTGGCGACAAGTGTTGTTCAAATGGCATGCACGGTTGCCACAACAACAACAACCACATATACAAAACAAATAAGAGCACGACGAGGCAAATCGAACGACTTCAAAAATACCCTCTGTTTAAAAATATTACAATTGAAAACATTTTTGGCAGTTGTTATAATTTAAAAATGTAAATTGGAAATGGAAATATAATAAGAAATCACTTTTATTCTTATTATATTGCAATTCACAATACTTTTCGGCAGTAGTAACAAATTAAAAATAAAAAATATTGAATTTGGAAAAATGTGTTTCAAAGTTTACGCATTTTCTGGTTTAATTCTTTTGGCTATTGCATAAATACAGAGAACGCAAAAGAGATTAAAAAGGCACCAAGAAGCAAAAGCAAAAGTTCACATAAAACAAAAAGCGTGAAACTTATATTTTCAAATTTTATAATAACAATAATAAATAGCTCTTTTTCTTAATATTTTCATAGAAATATAATAACAATGTAATATAGACTAAAAAGAAATGCAAATTTATAATTTCTATTTTACGATCCCCTACAAATATGCTATAGTTTAGGCTACCCGTTTGAGCTAGTTTACGTTTGCAGGATAGTAAAAGCAGTTGGCGCTCAATTTGATGTGAAACGCGCAGGAACCGCACACATATGAGCATACAACACACACACACACACACACACATACGTAAAGTAAGGGAAAAAGGAAGCTCAATACAAATAGCTGTGCTTGGCCTTTATTACTTGCCGTTGAAAAGGGAAAGCTGCTTTTAGGAAAGCAACAGCAAAATGGCGGCAAAACTTGTAACAGGCGCACAGCAAACAGCAGACGGCACAGACAAAATCTGAAACAATGCACGAAGCAAAGTTTTGCTGGCTCTTGCCGAGTGAATGAACGAAGCAAATGGCAATCGGGTTGACTAACAACTTCGGCGGCGTCGCCATCGTCGTCGTGCCGCATGCCACAGCAACAGAGCGCACACAACAAAAGGATAAGTCAAGTCAGCCAGAGCAGACCAGGCGAGGCCAGAACAGACTGCCAGCTAGCTAGCCAGGCAGCCAGGCAGCCAGTCAAGCCAAGCCAAGCCGGGACTTTAGTTGCAACAGCACTACGCATTTGCCAAGACGTACGCGACGCAACGCAACGCAAAGCGACGTGACGCGACGCGAATACCTTTTTCTGTGTGTGTGTGTGTGAGTGTGTGTGTTTGTTGCCATACACGTTGCGAGGCGTCGCGACCAAAACAAGCCAACACAGAAATAGAAATAGTAACACTTGTAGTTGGTGTTAGTGCTAGGTTTTTGCTGCTTTACCTTGGCCATCGATCGTGCGCGCGTGGTTAGCGTGTCAGCCTGACGTACATTACGTATACGACACCAAGGCACTGCGCTATGTTGTGGAGAAGCAGGCAGGCAGGCCGTTGTCCTTGGTTTTAGTCTAGCGCTTGCAGCGTGTGGCAACGGTAATGTCCTGACTTTAGTGCGAGTGTTTTTACTATCTGTCTCTGTGTTCGTGTGTGTGTGTTAGCCTCTCTCTTAGTCAGCAGTTGAAACAGAGCTAGAGAGTTGTGCCATGTTATTGGCTAATCGTTATGCAATCGTCTAACTTTAAGCCATAAGTGGAAATGTCTTTGAAACGTTATGCAATCCTCGCGGCGGTCAGTCAGCAACAGCAACAGCAACAGCAGCAGCAGCAGCAGCTGCATCATCTGCCATACAATGCAACAGTCATGTCAACAGCAACGCCAACGACAACGACATCAGCAATAGCAACAACAATGGGCACAACATCTTTGCCCGCCAGCAACAGCGAGGAACAGGATGAGCAATTGCTGGAGGACGCAGACGTGGAGGAAGAGCCGCCATTGCATTCCACGTACTATCAAGGCGGCATTGGTCTCTATTATCAGCAGCTTGGAGGAACAGCAGCGGGAGGAACTACAGGAGGAGGCATATCACTAGTTAATGGCGCCACTGGCTCGAGCAGTGGCGGAGGCAACAGCCATGGCACAGCTGGTGGCAGCGGCTCGCAGAGTTACGCTCATGTTGTCAATGGCAGCGTGAATCTTTTACTCGGCGGGTGAGTGACGGTGATGGTGATGGTGACGCTGATGTAGCTGCCAACTGCCAACTGCCAACATCATTTTCATTCATTTCGCATTTCGCATTTCAGGCAAGGCAGCTGCCTTATTAATTTGCCATGATTAATTTATGAGCTGCAGTGTGTGTGCAGTTTAGACCAAGTTTCCTTATGCGTTGCCTTTCATTTTGTGACATGCACTCACTTCACATACTCAAACTCGAAATGGCATTCGTAACTGGGAATACAAGTGAGACAAGTGGAAGTCTCAAACTTATAAACTTTGCAATATAAATGAACAGTTTTCGATATGCCCAAGAGAAATTTTCACATATGCAAGAGCCAAAGCTAAAGAACTAAAAGTTTCAAACGAATTCTATTTTTCATTCATTCGACCTAATTTAAAAAAAAAGTTTCTAATTAATTGTGAACCAAAAACATGTGAAGCTAATCACGTAAAGTATTTGTTTTACTTCTGTACTTTGTGTCCCTTTTTAGCTGTCATATCAAAGTTTAAGTAGTTATTAAAATAGTCAATAAATAGCTCAATGCCTGCTGCATGACTTGCTCTTTGACGTATCGTAAAATGTAAGCAGCAATTTGGATTTGGTAATTGCCTTAACTTGTGCTTTATCGACTTTAGCTGCAGTCATAAATTAAATGAAATGGCTTTTCGTAATTTCCCTAATTGTGCATAATTTCTCGTTATGATATTCCATCATCATCTTTGTTGAAGACACTCTGCTCTGTTCTCTGCCATAGATCATGAACAATTTGCTGGGATGATTTATTAGCCAGCTGCAAATTAATAACATCAAAAATTCATACAAGTCTTCTGGGGAAGTCCCGCTCTTTTTTTCGGAGCGTAGGGTAGGACACATATAATAAAGTAAACATATTTATAATTGCGCGTCTTTCGTCTTTTTGTTACATTTCTCAGACTTTACCCCCTTTGGGGGGCAAGAGAGAAAGTGTCATGGTACGCTTATTAAAATTTATTTTTATGCATGCAACACGAGCAGCAGCCCGACAAAAAGAAGCAGAATAAATGAGAGCGAGACTAAAAAATGGGTTAAACGAAATAAAAGCCGAAATTGACAACAACAACAACAACAACAACGAGAATGAGTAAAAGTTGATGTTCGTAAAGAGCGAAACGCTTCGAATCTCGTAACTTTATTTTAACTACATTTTTATCGATCGTCTATAGCATGTCAATGAATTTCCACCATCATTCGTTGATAGTTTTAGACACGCCTCCCTCGACCCCCCCGAAACACATCGTATTCTATATTTTCCTTTTTTTTTTTTGGGCCTTTAATGAACCGTTGACATGCAAGAAATTGCGTGAGGCGCCACGGAAAATGAGCAAAGCGAGGGCAGGAAAATGGGGGAAAAAACACACACACTCACACTCACACAACTAGGCAAGCGAAAGGCCAAAGGATAAAGGACAGAGAACAGAGGACGACAAGTGGCGCATTATGTTGCATTTAAAGCGGATTAAGTGACATCACATCATTGATTTGTGTAGCGTGTCACAGATTTGAGGAACTCGCAAAACGAGGTTACGACGCTTCAAAATCGTTATTATTAGTATTATTATTATTAGAGGGGATTGGATAAAGCACTTTTCTCAATTTGATAATAGAAAGTTGCTCAGAATGAGTGAAGCTATTTTAAATATGCATAGCATACTTTTTCGGGCAGCTCTGAATGGACACGAACATGGACAAAATGCTGCGAAGGTCTGTCTCTCAATTTATTTGATTAAAGAAAATTGCATGTTATGCTCTAATAATCTATTATTGCAACGGCAAATAAATGTTCACGAGTTGAAGGACATTTTAAGTGCTTGCAAACAACGCAGCCAACAATATTTCATTTACATTGCAATTGATTTTACTCCCCCAACATTGCGTTTAAACACTTTAATTAAATTGTCAAATAAATCAAACCTTATCGAGTGGGATAATTGATGGACTAATGTAGAGTTTGAAGATTATTGTATCGGTTTTATTTATTTATTTTGTTTTTGTATTTAATTGATTATTAAATTGATTCGATTTAAACTTAGTAATGTTTTCTTTGCCAACAACTTATCTATAGTATAAATGCTGACAAATTTGGAGTACTGCTAAAAATAATACTCAAAGCGTATTTTTGTCTGATATCACAAAAAAAAACTCACAGACAATAAACAAGATTTCGTGTTATGCATTTCATTTATCTATTTGTAGGCCAATATTGTCGAGCAGCTGCCTTCAGGGCAAACACAATGAAATGAGCTTACCACTATATATATACTATATGTATTCCCATTGTATGTTCGTGAGTTTGTCAGTTGTTAAACAGAAATTAATAAGAGCAAAATCGGAATTAAATTTCGCAATCAATTCGTTGTGTGCTCCACTAAATGAACGTTTTACATACCCTGTAAATTGCAGAGCAAGGTTCAAGCACACTTTAAAAATTTAGTAGATTATTCAAAACTTTTCTAACACAAAAATACTGTAATATGTATATAGTATTTTATGAAGATAGAGCCGAGTTGAACCATACTTCAAATGCTTATCATAGTATTAAAAAATGGCTCAATTAAATTTTTCACTATAAGTGCTGGCAACAAATAATGGATTTTAAAATTGTACTGCATAAAAAGATACTAAAGTTTCATTTGCTGGGTATTTTTTAGAGCTCACACATGACTTAACGTGTTTTTTCTTTTTGTTGTATATTGCAGCTCTATGCTGTGTCTGGTGACTACAATTTTATGTGTCGTTTGTTATTGTTGTCATCGCAATATCAAAAAAGCGAACTGAGGCCGCCTACAGGCAGCAGCAGCATCAATGGATGGAAAACGACCCCAATATGGAAATCTACAGCGTTGAGCAGGTAAGCAATAAATCCATATTATTATTATTGAGTTCATAAGAACACAATTTAGCAGAACTTAAACGAATTATAATCATGTGATTGATTTCAGTTGAAGACACTTCTATTTATGTCATACATATTTTTATTGAGTTCATGTTTTTAAAAGCTTTAAGCACTTTAAACAACCTGTATTTGATTGACATTATTATTATTGTGTTTTACACAGATTAATAAATATTTATTATGTAAATCACAAACTTACAATACTTTTATCCGTTTTAATAATTATTAATTTAAAGTAATTTCATAAACTGCATTCGTTATCTTTATATTTCAGCAACAAACTCAAATTTCAACATTTTTTGCATTTATGATTTTTGTGTCGATAACTCTTATTGCATGTTTGTATCATATATATGTAAAATGTATCTAGATAACTAAACCACAGCACAAAAAAATAACAAATTTAAAATACCACAGCTCTAAACAATTCCAACAATTCCAATACAACTAAAAACAACAAAAAATAATATTTCACTTAAATAGCGTACTAGCGAGAAAAATGTGCTATCAAAGTTTGCAGCACGAAAAACAAATTAATGTTGTTTGCTTCGAAAGATAATTACAACTCATTGAAGTAGCGCATAGAGTAGAGTTCTTGTAGAACATGAAAGTAGAAGCACAAATCATAGACGCTGTGATTGTACTGTGATTGTTATCAATCAAGAAACTGCGACTACTTGAATTATAGAGTGAAAGAGAGAGAGAGAGAGAGAGTGGGAAATAAATTCGTAGTTCAATTTGTGTTGGGTTAATGTGGCCAATTGATTTGAAACCAATTGAAGCATTGCCTTGGCACTGTTAATAAAAATTTATGCACTAAAACAGGTGCGATGGCAAACAGCAAGGGCAACAAAGTAGTTGGAATGAATAAATAACGCTGGGGCTGGAAAAAGGCTAAACTCTTGGACATTGGCTTTTGGCGCTAAGTTGTTTGGCCCACTCACTTACACACTTACACATTTACACACACTTACATTAAGCGCACCGCCGTGTCTTATTGTTGTTTGTTGGCCCAGTGGGAAAACGGTGGAGCGTAAATCAACGTTAGCCTGGCCCATGTCAGACAATGTTGTCAACGTTCGTAAGCAGTTGGTTGCTTGCTTGGCTTGGCTGGATTACAAGTGCCACACAAGTAGAAGCAGCAGCAACCACAGTAACAACAGTAACAACAGCAGCCACAGTTCTCTCGCAATATAAATAAATTTATTATGTGTGCAATTTAAACTTTTTTATTTGTGCAGCGTTAATTTCACTTCTCGGACTAAATAAGCACAATCTATTGCTTTCCTCGCTTATTTATCTAGCTGTGTTTTTTAGGCCAACTTCATGGTGTAATGGCATTTTCTTGTTCTTCCTCCGCACTCTCTCTCTCTGTTGAGAACTTGACTTTGATTTGCTCACACTTTATTTCACTTTCCATTGCAGTGCTACGAGACTTCGGGTCTCTTTCTGGGTGACTCGACGGATGGTTTGGCTGCATTGCCAGCATTGCATCATGAGCCGCCGCCTTCTTATGACGCTGTCGTGTTGCATGAGCGGCAATTGCTGCAGCAGCAACAGCAGCAACTCGAGGAGCAGCAGTTGCAGCTGCAGCAACAGCAATTGCTCTTGCAACGCGTCTCTCCGCCGCCTGGTTATCGCTCCACGCTCGACATCAGCTGCCTGCAGCAGGCATCGTCGTCGGCTGCAGCTGTGGCAGGTGGCAGTGTTGAAGCAATGCCAGGCGGCAGTGCTGCTGGAGTTGGAGCTGTCGGTGGCGATGCGTTGGTGCACAAGCAACTGCATCGCACACTCAACGCCCAATCCTGTTGCTCGCTGCAACGTGCCGAGGTGGAGAACATGTGGAATGCGGCTGCTGCGGCGGTGGCGGCACGCAACAACGGCAACTGCCAGGAATTGGAGATGTACATGGCGTCGTCATCGCCGCCATTGCCGCTGGCATTGCAGGCGCGAAAGAATGCGCAGGCGGCGCTGCGTTTGAATAGCTTTGGACGACGCTATTTGCAGCAGAGTCAGCTGCACATGCAACAGCACAGTCACTATAGGCGTGGCTGTCCGTTGTGTGGCAAGTTTCGCTATGCGGCCGACGACGAAATGTTGGCGGCATCCGTTGAGAGCGGCCTGGAGCAGTGTGATGACAATGACAATGTGGCAAGTGGGGCAAGTGTTGAACAGCAGCAGCAAATGACTTTGACTTGCCTAAATGGCAATCAAATTGATGCCGCAGTTGTTGAAGCTGATGCTGCAAATGGAAATGTGGTGGACAACAGCACAGCAGCAACAGCAGCTGAAGATATGGAAGCCAACGCTGACATAGACGAAAATGACAATGCAGCAGAGACACCAACAGCAACTGCAATTGCAACATCATCATCAGCAGCAGCAACAACTGCAACAACAGCAACTGCAGATGAGGCTGCTGCCAACCTAGATATTAACAACATCAACGAGAACGGCATCATCAGTCTGGACATGAGCAAAATCATTGATGTATCGGGGTTGCCCACATATGAAGGAGCGTTGAAGCTCGAATCGAGTGGCTACGTCTAAGAGAGGGAAAGAGAAATAGAGAGAGAAAGCATCCCCCCAAATGTCAACGAGATATATGAATGACATGTTCACAAAATTTACCAAATGATAAATCTATCACGAATGTGCTTTATTTTACAAAAACCAAAACAAAAGAGTGGATCAGAGAGAGTTGTTGTTAATGCCTCCCCTTAAGAGCAGGTAATTTTCATTGTGTTAATCAAATCGCAACTGCCTTAACAGCAACAGCATTGATCTCGGGTTGAAATGGCTTCGATTCTCAACCCACAAATTGTATGAAATATATATTTCTAATTTTAGCTGCTAGTTCTAAGCTTACATATCCTCCCAACCACCCAATTCTAAATAGCAAAAACAGAAATAAGTCAATGTTTGTTTCGACAGAGTTATAAGTAAAACAAAAAGAAAAGAAAATTCAAAAAAAGAAAACGAGAAATATCAATAAAAGAAATATGCTCGAACATTGTTGCTTTGAACCTTCGCTTACCTTAACCTTAATGCGCTGTTCACGCGTCGTCAAAGGCAATCCGATTGATTTTGTATTAAATGTGAAAGCGAAAGCGAAATCGCAATCGAAAGTGACGTGCCAAATGGCGACAAGTACTTAGCTCAAAGAACGCTTCTATTTCTGGAATTATGTAAGTACTCACACACACACACACACACACACTCACACGAATGTTTTATGTCTGTCATGTCATATTAGGGTGGTTCAATCTTTTATCTATGATGAATTCTATGAAATTGTTACCAATTTTTTGTCTGCGATGAATTCCAAGAATGTTTCGCCATCAAACTATGTGTATAAAATTAAATCCTTAAACAACCTAATATACCTCAATTTTATACATTTCATTGGAAATTGATTTTATATCCACATTTATACTCGCTATCCATAGGGTAGAAGGGTATTATTACTTTGTGTTTGCAAAAATATATGGAACAGGCCGAAGGAAGTATATATATATATTATATATCGGCGACATCACTCGAGATTATATAACCATGTCCGTCCGTCTGTCTGTCCGTATGAAACTCTGGATCTCAGCGACTATAAGAAATATAGCTATCATTCTTTTTCGACAATCTTACAATTTGGAATGTTGAGTACTTTATATATTTTGAATGTAGTACTATATCCACATACCAAATAAAGTCTTTGGTATATTTTAGTATTTTTGCTTTGTATATTTTAGTATATTTGTAAAATATGGGTTTATTGGAGATGATTAGCTTCTATCTCACACTCGACTGTAGCTCTACTTGTTTCATATTGAAACGTTCTTAAGAGTTCTGCATTGAATACGATTCTAATGGAAGATTACAACTTACAAATTGTGTCACCCTAATATTCATAGTTTTTCCCATGAGAGCAAATAAGTCGCAAGTCGGAATTGGACTAAGGCAGAAATAAAGCTAAAAGACCACATAACACTTACAAACAAATGGTAACAAGCAACTTGTTAGTAGCTCTCAACATTTTGCGCATATACCCTGTAATTTGATGTACTAAAGGTATTAACACTTGTGCCTCGCACAAGCATTAGGCAATAAAGCCGAGTATTTGCCAGTTGTGCCCGCTCATCTGAGAAACCTTCTTCACATTTCAGTTTTATGGTCTATTCCAAAAAGGGTTCGCTCAGCAGCGTAACCTTGAATGGCCCCACACACACACACACACAAACACACACAAGACAGACAAGAGAATGGTTGTGGTAATATGCCATGAATGTAATTATGCATGCACTGTGTTATGGAATTCATTTTCGCTTGACTTTTTACCCAACGATCAACAGGAATTTTTTGCGCTTAATAAGATGAACAATTTTGTCTGCGTTTTGATGAGGCACTTTTAGTTTTTTTTTTCCTTATCACTATTAGCATGACCCATATACGATTACGATCTAACAGATTTGTTGCTTTTTGCTCGCCAAGTGACGACGTCAAAACGTTTTTATTTTTTCGATTAGTATTTTATGTTCACTTTTCATATTCATTTTCTTTTTTGGGTTGTACGAAATGCTAAAATTAAAAAATAAAATGCCGACAATCCCAACAAGCCCCCAGAGTTTGTTGAGACTGCTGCTTTCGATGTGGTTCGGCGACTCGTGATCTCATGACAATGCTGCGCCACTGATGCCGCATAGACGGATTATCCATTTTGCTAACGGGGCGTATGCTTAACCCAAATGGCAAACGTATGCGCGATTTTATTTGCAGTTGTTCAATAATTGTTCTGCTGACGACGAGTCAAAAAGCAAAACAGCAAAAAAAAAAAGAAACAATAGAAACACTTATTTCGAATCGATTGGTAAGAAAGCACATCAACATACCGTCGTAGCAGCAACATTTCAAAGAAACAAATTTCCACAATTACGACGCAACACAACAAATTGCATTAAGCACATTTTATTTTTGATTTCTTTCGGAAATATTTGAAATTTTCTCGGGGATTGTATTTAGAACGTGCTGTTGAAGGAAATGCACATAATATTATTCAGTTGGAACGCGTGTAGCTTATAATTGCAACTGAAAATGAAGCGTTGCGTTGGTGGCACAACAAGTGAGGCATTCACACAGCCATCGCTGTTGAGTGTCGAGCAGACAGAGCGGGCAACATCACAGAGAGCGACAGAGAGAGAGAGGGAGAGAGAGAGAGAGAAAGAGAAGAGCAACTACGGCGTGCTAATATGCAACCTAGACAAAATAGAGCGTCTACTTGGGGCCTCTATATATACGTATATATATGTATGGGGTAGAATATGTATGTGTGTGTGTGAATCGAGTGACGGCATGAGACGGCGCCACTAACTGCGCAGCGGCATCGACAAACCATTTGACCCTCTGTCACTTTGACAATCTGGGGTTGCCTAGTTGCCTGCCTCTTCCTCTTTTGCTTTCGCTTCCTCTTCCACTGCTTCGATTTATTAATACAATCTCTGTCTCCTTCCCCTTCCCTTCCATTCACTGCCCACCCACACACCCACACCCACCTAATGTGCATTGAGCGATGTGCCATTTTTAATTGCTGCCAATTGCCGTGTTACAAAGCAACACTCAACAAAAACCAATTTCAACTCAAATTGGGTGATTTAGTTGTTGTTCGCCAGCTTGCATGTGTGTGCTTAAGGGTGTGCACGTGTGTATGTGTAAGAAGTGTGCCCAAAAAGTGTAAAGAGGTCGGAGACATGTTTAAAAATAGCCAATGGGTTTGTCATCGCTCTTGTTGTTAGAAGGGGCGCAAAAACAAAGCGACAAATTATGTGACCCGAAAATTGAGCGAAAAACAAAAGAGAGAATTACGGTAAAGTGTTGGCAGCACGCTAACAATGGTAAAGGCGTTCCGCTACTAAATTAATAGCAATTGTGTTTGACTCACTTTATTGAGCAGTATGAAAGTACATATGTATGTACATACATATATGTAAACAGGTAATTCATCAAAAATGCATGTTGCCAGGTGAGATTAAGGTATCAGCAAACAACAAAAAGCAAAAACAAAAACCGTTGGGAGTAACTGTAAGCGTAACCCAAGCGACAGCAGCTTTAACAACAGTTGCTTAAACAAAAACAGCTGAGTGAACTTACACACACACACACACATACCACTCAAATGGAGTTTTACACATGTATTGGTGTGTGTGGAGATTATTATAACAAGCACAACTTAGATGTGACGCAAGCACAAGCACATAAGAAACAACAAAAAAAAAGTCGAAAATGAAATTGCGAATAGCCTAAAAAGACATAGAGAAATGATAGACAAACGCACAAACAACACAATTACTTGTGGGAAAAGGAAAGATGGTGGGGAACGGGGGCAAGCAAGCAGCATAGTTAACAATTCAAGATACTTACCCACACCGCAATTTGAAATGCTCTTTGCATGTCCTGATTTTGTCTACGGCAGCGATGCCAATGCTTCTCGGCTGAGCCGCAGTCCCGCAAAGCGTAAGTTTTGTTTTTGTGGTAGGCAAGCAAGGTGGCGATAGTGAAGGGAGGGACGTAGCGCGACAGGTTAAGAGTGCGGTGCGACGGCAGCGGCGACGGTGACAACGACAGTGACGGCGACGGCGGGTGTAAAAGCAATTTACGACACAATATATATTGCAGTGCGTTTTGTTGACGTTTTGCGGCTTTGTGCGTATGTGTGTGTGTGTAAGGCCCTCACTGAGTAACTAATTATAGCATTACATTTTCATTGGTTTTCATTATTATTTACACTAAAATTGTACATTTTGTCTGCGCCAGCGTGACCGCAAGATGAACTTTCAAATATACCACCTGGCTTCAAAGCTTCATGCCAAGAATATACTAGTACACATGACAGAAAAATATGACCGTACATGTGCCATCCTGGTTACATTATTTTGTGTTATTAACATTAAATTAATTTAAATTTTGGCCTAATCAAATCGTAGTTTTGAAAAAAAAAAATTGATATTTTTGTTACAGCTGTCGTTTTAGAAATACCATAAGTGCGTCAAGATAGCTCTGCTACTTTGGCTATCGATAAGTCAAAATCAAGCAGCTGGAACCAGTTCGGAACCAGTCAACCCCAAACCGTTCCTTAAATTTTAGTGTCTACGGAAGTAGCAACCAATGTGGCTGTATTATATGTAAACACGAAAAGTATTTGTTTACAAAAACAACTCGTACCTTAGAATTTGAATTAATTTTAGCGCCATAAGCCATTGTTCAGTTACCATACAAAGGCTTAAGCGTAGATATAATTTATTATCGGCAATTCAATTGTCGCACTAGAATACAAAGCTACTTAGTAATAGTATACGATCTAAACTGCCAAACTTGCAGAAATTCTCATAAATCAAATTCATCTAAAACTTGCAGTATATCGCATAATCCAATTCATCTAATTGTTGCAAATGAGGTTAGAGTTCTTCAGATTCCATTTGAAAATCCTCCCGGTTTGTAATTGTCCATCATTTGAACAACGATTGCTGTTAAACATTTCCAATAAATATATATGTATGTACAATCCTATGTTTGATTAGTTATTTAAATAGTGGCCCATGTAGGATAAATCGTCATCTTGATCGCAATCGTTTTGACGCACTGCCACTGCTGTTTCCACAAGATAATAAAAGCATTTGAATTTTTCTCGCTCCTCACGAGTTAGAGCTGAAAAATAAGAGATGATTGTATTCACCGCCATATTAAAGGCTTTAAGATATGCCCACCTGGTCGTGGAGGAGTCTGCGGTTGTTGTATGCTTTCAGTCATTATTGAGGTTTGTTCCTGCTGCACACTTGGAACATCAGCTTCGTCGGCAGTGGTCATAACGGTTGCCTCGGCGCCCAATATATGATCTAACAAATTCTGATTGCCTGTAGATCATTCCGTAAATCATTAGAATTAAATATGGGAGAGAAAATCCACTCATTTATGAATTTTACCTTCAGTCTTTGTTATTTGATTGGATACATTGGCATTGGTACTCTTCTTTGTGGTTGTCACTTCTTCAGTAGTGAAAACGGTCCTGATTAAAAAAAAAAAGGAACAATGTAAAAGCAATCATTCAATCTTGTTCTTTGCAACTTACTTGATGACACTTTGCCAATCATCTGAGGTCTCGAAACGTACTTCTTCTTCGCTGCCCTGTTCGCACGATTCATAATCCTGGGCGCTATCTTCGCCCTCAGATCTGTGGATAAAGAAACAATACAATAAGTGAAAATGTCAGCAAAACTTGTCTAAATAAAAGTTGATATGCTAAAGTCGCTGCATAAATCTACCTAAGCATTTGAAAATCTTGCTTTTCTGATTGCTGTTCTCGCCCATCTTCGTTTTGAACATTCAGTCTAAGAACTTTCTCTGGGATAATCGCCTCGTTCTTCTCTTCGCTTTGTCGCTTGCGCCCGCCTTTCTTGAGTCTTTCTTTTTCTAAGTCTATCGATGGGTTAACCGATTCACTAGCTTCATTTAAGTAGCTACTACTACTGCAGCTGCTGTTGGCGATTGAACTACAGCTCTGGCTCACATCCTCGACACCGGACTTGCGTAATTTAAAGCTTTGTATCTTTTCAATAATGGTGGCTCGCAGCGAGGCATGTAGCTGTTGAAATTTTAGCGGATTGTTGGCAATTGCTTGTTGCCAACTTCGAAAGTAAGAAGTGGTGTTACAGTCTACATTCTTATCAACTAGAAGCGGTCTGGACATTACCTATAAATGACGCTCTCATCGTACTCTGGCTCCATTTTCATCATTTGGCCACTCGGTGTGCGCACATACTGATCAAAATTGGTCAACACATTGGCGATGCCCTCGTGCATTTCGGCTGCACTATGAACCTCCTCGGTAGCTCCAACAATCTGCAAGGCAAGCACATCATGATTAATATAATGTACCATTTAAATGAGAATTTGAATCGCTCACCACTTCAGAAGCAGGACTGCCTGTTATAGGATTGGGTGTGCCTCCACTTGGCATGCTAATGGTGCCTGAGGTATTGGGACTAATCTTCTTGCCGCGCCTCGAGATTGTAAAGTGCAATGGATCGTTGCCTTCGCGTCGTATCATTTCGGGCAGAATTCGTCGTCGCGCATTGATGAACCAATTGCAGACCTGCAACACTGTCAGGTTCGCCTCTTGGGACAGCGAAAACTTCTCGGCATCACTGGGATACGCATTGTAACGATGTTCGTAGAGCCAACGCTTTAAGATCTTCACCGAATGCTTGGGTAAATTGCCGCGACGCTTGCGCAGTGACCCGTTGATGTCGATCTGAGAATCCACGAGCATGTCATGATAGTTTTGTATCTCGTGCCCTGCCTGTTCAGAGTCGTGATCCTCCTCGACAATCTCGTCGGCGGATAGCGTGCCCAGCACTCCCATCGCATCGTGTTGCAAATGATCCTGTTCATTGCTCGACTCGGAATTATATCGTTCACGTGCTGCCACAGCTAAAAAAAAATTAATTACAATATATACATACATATATTAAGTAAATATTAGCATATATATGCTCACATAACAATATGTCGTACCTTCACTTTCTAGAAGATTCGCTTGTACATCCGCCTCGCGCATCATGTCCTGTATATTTTGACGCACTTGGCGATCCAGCACCAAATCAACCTCATGCTGCTCCGGCGATATCATTTTTTCGTTCAACTCGAAAACAACAATAAAAAATATAGGTAAAGGAGCAAGGTTGACTTGCAACTTCTTGAGCAGTTTCTCCTTTCACACGAAACGAAACAAAATTCAAAAAGCAGTTGAAAATATGACTGAAGTATATATTTTTTCTATTCCAAATAATCGTGTTCACAGCACAAGCTTTGAGATTTGACTAACTTTCACTGCATGAGATTTTTTTCCGGTGACAACAAAGTTCTAGCGCAGCCTCCTATTGCACATTATTTCCTTTTTTTGAAATTTGTCGCCCTACGAAATGGCTCGTTGTTAATAATCGAGTATGTTTTCTGTATGTGTGTGTGATGTTATCGTTTATCGAGAAGTTGTGGTATAAGACATTGCAAGACGTGACAGTATAACATGTCAAATTGACATTGCGAAGAAGAATTTTTGACAAATAGCTTAATACGCGCGCAGATTTCACACAAATGTAAACACTCTTGTCACTCAAACTGTTTTTCTCTTTTGCATTTAAATTTAAATTGCATATTTAGTTGGCTTCTAACCTCTGCGAGGTATGAAGCTGTACTTCGTTTTGTTTTCTGCACAGCGTTTTTACGCGTTACTTATTTCTATTGACGATCTTGATATCCAAATGTGCGCATTTGGCGACGACGCTGACGCAGTTTCACTTTGTATTTCCAATAAATGACACTGCTATTACAGTTTTAATCACTATTACAATTAGCAATGTTTTGTTTTGCTGCAATTTTAATTATGCATCTCTTTTGGCATTGGTTGTACACACTGAAATGAGCTGAAATTTGCGTTTGCAACCAACTTTGCGCGAGACAAAAACTGCGCACAGCCAACTTCGCGTACTACAAAAAATGGTAAACAAAACATTTGTAAACAATGAATGACAGCAGTGAAACGGAATATGTGCTCGATGAACAGCTGTTGTCCAATATGAAATGCAGCGAAGATGACGAACGAATGGAGGAAGAAGATATGGATCTTAAAGTTCCCATCAATGACCCTGAACTGTTTGCTGATCCGCTGCAGGAAACAAATTCAGCCTCCGCCAACTTTCCATGGTTGTTTAAAGATGAAGATATTATGTTGTTGTGTGATGAGGTGACGCTGCAACCAGCAAAAAGTCGTGGCAAGCGTGGACGAGCAGCAAGTGGCACTTACATTTCCAGCAATGGGCAACCATGGTGTTTGGAGCGTGAATCACAACCAAACACAGAGGAGCTGCCGTTAGCCAAGCAACAAGCGTGTGGCAAAGGACCCGTGAGATCCGTTACAAATGCAGTTGAGGCATGGATGCTACTGTTTGACGACGATATGTTACGCATGCTGCAACGCATTGTCAATGAGCAGATACGTAAAAGACGCAACCGAAATGATACTCAACGACTCACAGATCTCACAGAGCTGCGTTCCTGGTTGGGTCTAAACTATCTATGTGGCGTCTTCCGCAATGCACAGTACAGTGGACCTCTTGGTATAGTTCTCACATTGGCGTTTATATGTCAGTCAGAGTGCTAACTCATATTCCTCTTGCAGAAGAGCTCTGGACACTGGAACTGGGGAATGCTATATTTAGGGCAACTATGTCGCTGGCACGCTTTGTCTTCATAACCGAGATGCTCAGCAATCAGCCGGATGATGGTCAACGACTGTGGCAAAAGTTTCTCATCAACAGTCGCTCCTACTACGGTGCCAGCGCTTGGCTCTGTGTGGATGAAGTGCCCACCTTAGTTGACACCCGCTTGATGATCTGCTGCGATGCCAAGACACAGTACATGACCAATGCGTTGCTTGTGCAGCAACCCACGACACCCAGTAAAGAGCTAGTGCAGCTTATCTGTGATTACAAGACAACGGGACGTAATATTACACTTGGATCATATTATGCCACAGCGAAACATTGCGACCTGCTGCTGCAGTACAATTTAAGTAGCATCTGCAGACTGTCACCAGTTGCTGGTGAATATCCAAAAAACTGGACAGAGGGAACGCTGCGAAGCGGCGCCAAGCGATTGTCACAGCGCTGCGACGTTGCGCTGCTCAGCTGTGGCTTGCCCAGACAACTGGATGCCTTTCGAATCGAACAGCACACATCAACGGTGTGCTCGCAGTTCTATGAACTTGCCACGCGCTATAGCACAGCGTTTGCGTTACCCAAGCGTCAGGCGGAGGAGCGGCAGCTGCATCCCTTGCTGCAACTGTTGCATCTGCTGCTCAATATTGCTGCTGTGAATGCTTGGATCCTGCTGCGTCTATCGCCAAAGGGCAATGCGCATATCGAACAGCGCGACTTCCAGCGCCAATTGGGACTCTTTCTCACCCAGCAGCGTTTGCAGCACCGACTGCATCGTCGCACGACGTCTACAACGCTGGTAATGCGTCTGCAAATTTGCGAGATTCTTGGACAATCCAATCAGCGCCTGCTGAGCGAAGCAACTGGCGATGCAACGCAGCGTCAAGGCGTCGGCGTCATCAGCTTGAAGCGTGCCATGCTGCCCGAGGATGTCACGTTGGTCAGTCGCCATGGTGAGAAGCATCGACGTTGCAAGCCATGTGCGCGGAACAAGCGTGAAACAAAAGCCCGTACACGTTGCCAGCAGTGTCAAGCGCATCGTTGTGGAAATCATCTAATCTCTCGCTGCTATGACTGCATGGGTTTGCAAGAGTCTCAGCTGCCCGAGGGCAATATGAAAGGGCAGTAGTTGATTATCGGGTGCTGAATGACCAACTGAGAGTGGCTGCACAACATTTATTTGGAAAGTGGTAAGAGTTTGCTACAACGAATCCACAGATGGATTCAACAACTACAACTATAATGAAATTGGGCAACAAAAAGCGCCACTTAAAATTTGTACTGAAACGATTTGGGCTTATACTTGTTGGCCACAATTCCATTGCTGTTGTGGTTGCTGTGGCTGTTGCTGCTCGCCTTGCCCGTCTCAAAGGGATCCGAGCTGTCGAGGAACAGACTGAGGAACTGCTCGTTTTGCTCTTCTTTCAATGGCATCTCTAGTTCGCTGCACGACTTGACAATTTCAGCGCATGCGCGCAAGTCCTTGCGATCATCTAAAACAAACAAAAAATTAATAAATAAATCCAATTATTAAAGTAATTAAAGTTCATACATTGATAGCCAAAGAGTCTGCGTAAGCTGAGAGAGCAAGCCTCGCGTTGATTGTGCTCTAGGAATACTTCAATCAAACGATGGACTGCATCCACATTGTGATGACCCAGAAATGAGTCACATAGTCCATCTGCCCGGCGGGCCACTAAACTTTGCAGATCGGGAAAGCTCTCAAAGAGTTCTTCGGCATACTTTTGATCACTGAACCAACTGCTAATAAAGCACTGCTTCCACACACATCCCACCACAAAGATGTCGTTGTGCTCCCGGTGTATGGCGCGAGCCACTTCCGTCAGCGAGATCAAGACAGCCTCCGACTTCTGAGCCAAAGTTTCCTCGGCAATTGTGCGAAAAGCGCAACGCATCACGCGCCTTCCCTCATCGTTTTTTAAGGCAGCAGAGTAGCCACGATGCAGCGTCATAAGGGCGACATCGGCGTTGCCATTCTGCCACAAAGCCAGGGCCTTGAATGGCGCCAAATCCGAGTAAGTGATGGCAAAGGGATGCTTCAATTGTCGGCATGTTTCGGCCAGCGAGTCCAGCTGCTGCATGCGACCCATATTGCTCAAATACTTGAGACAGGCGATGAACACCTCGTTGCAGGGCAAGAGATGCCAGCGCACACACTGACGGATTAGGTAAAGGAAATCCACTTTATTCTTGATCTCCAGCGTGGCTAGTAGTAGATTGTCCAACTGTGGCTGCGACAGCGAACGTATGTCCAACCCCAGTTGCGGGGAACGCAACTGCTTCAAATCATTCATCATTCCCTTTGACATTAAGCCAACGTTCTGGCCAAAGCTATTTTTGTTTGCCTTCGTCTCCTTGGCAACGGGCGATTGTTTGGCCATAAGATTGTCATGCAACTCCTCCCACTTTTGTGTCTTGCGATTCACGAGCTCATCGGTGAAGGAATCAATGGCATCCAGTTGTTGTTGAGTGGACGTCTTTCGTCGCTGTGAAGTTCCTCCTGGCCAGAGCAACGCACTGAGGTAGTTCTGGAAGCGTTGCAATCCCTTAGGCGAGCCTGGAGCCACTGTCGTTGTGCCGTTGCTAGTTAGGCGCGTCAACATGGCCATCTCTGTTGGAATCAGCAGCCAAATGCACGTCCAATTCTACCTCTCGAACGGGTCATCAGCATTCGATAGTGTTGATAAATGTATAGGGACAGAAAAAACAAATACAACAATTATATAACTGAAAGTTGTGTGTGTAACCGTTTGCTCATTTGGTTCTGTTAACTTAATCGGGGGTGCTATTTTTATTAATGACGGCAGTTGAAATACAGTTATCGCTATACCTATGATTGATATTAAGCAGGTAAATGTAATGAATTTAAATTATTTCTTTGAGTACGACAAATATTTCCAAATTTTAATATATATATTAATATACTATTTCACTGATAACAGTTATCATCTAAACAGACAATTGTTATCGACTGTTAATAACACATAACCGTTTATTGGTGCTGCCTCAATAAATGCTTTATTTTGTATTAATAAATTGCTATTACTTATTGAAGAATATAAAATATAGAACCTTTTTGTAATTTAAGTTATATATGGCTGTACTGATAACAGCTTACATTTAAATAAGAGCCTGCTATTGATAACATAGGCTCTGATGTGTATTGCTATCTCAAACTGTATTAAGTACTACCAGTAATTCAACTGCGAATTTTATTTGCATTTATCGTATGTTTGAGCATAGGAATAGTGCATAGAATATTGTGCGTATTTATATATTTTTTAATTAATTTTTTAGCAGTCAGCTGTTGCTGCATTGCTGAGGACAGTTAACATTCAAACAATCAACGGTTATCGAGAATCGATAGAATGCAATGCGTCGCCTATCAAAAACAGCTGTTATTGGCAGAGCGTTTGCACCGCTGGACGAGATAAAACTCCACATAAACAAATCAAATGTCTGTTGTGGTGCTGGATAATGGTGCGTACACAGCGAAAGTGGGTCTCGCTACGCAGGATGAGCCTCAAGTGGTGCCCAATTGTATCATGAAAGCGAAGAGCGAGCGACGTCGCGCATTTGTGGGCAATCAAATTGACGAGTGCCGAGATACTTCAGCGCTGTATTACATCCTAGCGTTCCAGCGTGGCTATCTGCTTAATTGGGATACACAGAAGACCGTGTGGGATTATATATTCAGCAAAGAGGGCATCGGCTGTACGCTGGAGAATCGCAACATTGTCATCACTGAACCACAGATGAATTTCCAGAGCGTCCAGGAGGCAATGCTTGAAATGCTATTCGAGGAGTATCGTGTGGCGGGCATGTACAAAACCACAGCTGCCGATTTGGCCGCCTTCAACTATGTGGCCGATAGCGAAGAACGCACCACAATGCAATCGCTCAACTGCATTATAATCGATGTGGGATACAGCTTCACGCATATTGTGCCCTTTGTGCTGGGTCGACGAGTACTGGAGGGCATTAGGCGTATTGATGTCGGTGGCAAGGCGTTGACTAACCATCTAAAGGAGCTCATCTCATATCGCCATCTCAATGTTATGGATGAGAGTCATGTGGTCAATCAAATCAAGGAGGATGTTTGTTTTGTCGCTGAAGATTTTAAGGATATGATGAGTGTGCATCACAATGAGGCGAAGCGGCAACAAGTTGCTGTTGAATATGTGCTACCCGACTTCACCACTGTGAAGCGTGGCTACATACGTGTGCCTGGCCAGCCGCGGGACGATGAGGAACAACAGCAATTGGTTCCGCTGTGCAATGAACGCTTCACTGTGCCCGAAGTGCTCTTCAATCCCTCAGACATTGGAATTTCACAGGTTGGCATCCCGGAGGCCGTGGCTGATTCCCTTAAAGCGTGTCCGTGGGAAGCGCATCGTGAACTCTTGCTCAACATTCTTATTGTCGGTGGCAGTTCGCAATTTCCCGGCTTCCTGCCGCGCCTCAAGCGTGATCTGCGCGCCCTTGTGCCCGACGATCTGGAGGTGTCACTCATTTGTCCCGAGGATCCGGTGAGATACGCTTGGTATGGCGGCCGAGAAGTGGCCACCAGTCCAAATTTCCAAGAATTTATTTACACGAACGAAGACTACGAGGAGTTTGGCGTTCATGGACTGCAGCAGCGTTAATTATATATTGGAAGCATATTATTAGTATTATAAGTTGTATTTGTATAGCCCATAAATTGTATGAATGTCCCAGCAATTAAGATAAATAAGAAACACTTTGATAAACTTAAGCGAACAGCGATTCGGGCGGATTCCATTGTATTTCAGTGCTGGAAAATGCATCATTGAATATTGGTAGTGATGCAAATGCTGTTGCTAAATAACAACAATTATTGCAACAAGTGTGTAAACTCACATCTCTAGTGCTAATGTTCAGATGTTATTGAGAAGACTGTCGGCGAAGTGACAACAATGAAGAACACCGGGTAAGGGCACTTAGACAAACTGAATAAACTTGTTAAATAATTTGTTATTTATAGCAAGTTACGGGGTAAGACTCTTTTTATAACGGGTGCATCGCGAGGCATTGGCAAAGCAATCGCTCTAAAAGCAGCTTGCGATGGAGCAAATGTAGTTATAGCGGCCAAAACCGCTGAACCACATCCAAAACTGCCGGGCACAATCTATACGGTCGCCGCGGAAAGTAGGTATTGCAATAAGCATACTTATTTTAATTGGAGTTTGCACTTTACTTGTTTGTTATCTCCCTTATCACATAGTCGAAGAAGCTGGCGGCAAAGCGTTGCCTTGCATTGTTGATGTTCGCGATGAGCAACAGATTCGAAAGGCCGTTGAAGCTGCAATCGATAAATTTGGAGGCATCGATATTGTGATCAATAATGCGAGCGCGATTTCAAAAACTCAAACTTTGCAAACCGATATAAAGCGTTATGATCTCATGCACAATATCAACACAAGGGGCACTTTCTTGGTGTATGTACATATTTCTAATGTTATTTAGAATTTAATTAAGTCTGTTTGATAATTACAGCTCTAAGGTTTGTTTACCATATCAATTGAAGAGTGACAATCCGCACATTTTGACCATGTCGCCACCACTGAATATGAAAGCCGAGCATTTCTCTATACATACGGCATATACTATTGCCAAATATGGCATGTCTATGTGTGTGCTGGGCATGGCTGAAGAGTTTCGTCCTCAGGGAGTTGCTGTGAATGCTCTTTGGCCTCGAAGCACCATTCACACTGCAGCAGTTGATATGCTCTATGGCTCAAAAGGTGCATTACATTCTCGTAAGCCCGAAGTGATGGCCGATGCAGCTTACGCTATATTATGCCGCGATGCAAGGCAATGCACCGGAAATTTCTTTATTGATGAGGACGTTTTATTAGACGCTGGAGTCAAGGATCTTGCCAAGTATGCTTGTCACCCTGAAAATGTTCACAAATTGAAAGCGGCTATATTTATGGACGTTAATTGTGCAGCATCAAAATTGTAAATAAAGTTTCTACTAAATAAATGTTTAACGGCTTCAGTGTTCGAAAATGCAGTTACTATTACAGTTCGATGACAGCGTTTAATCGTTGGTGAATAGCAGTTGATAGTGATGGTTGCTCAAACGATTGCAACAAGTGTGCTAACTCACATCTCTAGTGCCAATGTTCAGTTGTTATTGAGTGTGAAGAAGGCTGGCAGTCAACAATGAAGAACACTGGGTAGAAGACTAGTATGAATAAACTTAAATAAATTAATAATATTGTCTTTATTGTCAGCAAGTGTGTGGTAACCGTCGTCGCATGCAGACGTGTATTTATTGTGCTCCGGGAAAAAATATTCAATAAGATCACATAAGTGCAGTGACTGGTTTAAAAAATCTACAATATCGCGAAAAGACGCTCTTTGCGATGAAATCGCTAATGTTTATATTGATTGATTAATTAATTAATATAAATCATAACAATTAAAACTCTAATTAATCAATCTCGATTACAATGAGTCAAAACGACATTCGTGCACAACGTCACCGTGAGCAAGACGAGAGACGGCTCTCACAACAACGAAACAACGCGTACTTCTCTTTTAAAGCGACCGAATATAATGCAAGCTCTGATCAAGTGCGGTCAATTACCCCCAACTCGACCGAATTCTTAAACGTAGAGAGTAATAGAGCGCGCTCATGCTCTCCCTCGCTACCATCGATGTCTCTGCAGCCTAAGAGCGCAGTAACCAGCACCGCAATTTCGCTGACAACGTCAACCGTAACAACAACAACAACCGCAACTGTATCGACAGCGCGTTTAACGACATCATCAGCTAGCAGCGCAAACATTACTAAGTCTGTCGCTGCGCTGCCCGAAAAAAAGAACAAAAACAATGAACCTATTAAGCCGGCTGTGCAGACTGGTATGGATCGCTACATTCAAATTAAAAGAAAGATGAGCCCTCTAAATTCTCAACGCAAAATAACCCGTGGCAATGCTAGCCTAGCTGCAATAGAAACGGACATGAACTCGAACCGATTCAAAATCTTGGCAGACGCCTATGAGGTTGAGGCGGCCGAATCTACTGAAGTCGAGAAAAGGAAGCCAAAGCCTCCGCCTATTTATATACGAGAAAAAGTTCCAATGTTCTCGTCAACAAAATTATTGAGCTTATTGGCAAGGATAACTTCCACATAATACCCCTTGTAAAGGGCAACATTCACGAAACAAAAGTTCAAATGAAGTCTGAAGATAATTACAGAGTATTATCGAAATATCTTACCGATAATAAAAAGAACTTTTACACGTATCAGCTTAAAAGCAGCAAGGGTTTGCAAGTCGTACTCAAGGGTATAGAATCTGAAGTAACGCCTGCAGAGATAACAAAGGCACTACAAGAGAAGGGATTTAGCGCAAAGACAGTCTTCAATATCCTTAACAGGGATAGAAAGCCGCAACCACTCTTTAAGGTTGAGCTCGAGCCAGACAATAAGCCCCTGAAGAAATACGAAGTGCACCCTATATACAATCTTCAGTTCCTGCTGCATCGCCGAATTACAGTTGAGGAACCGCACAAACGCAATGGTCCGGTACAATGTGCGAACTGCCAAGAATATGGTCATACAAGGTCATACTGTAAACTGCGCCCGGTGTGTGTAGTTTGTGGAGAGCTTCATGACTCCGCACACTGCCCAGCGAGCAAAGATGACTGCAACTCGAAAAAGTGCGGCAACTGCGGTGGCAATCACACTGCTAACTATAGAGGTTGCCCAGTTTATAAGGATCTGAAAAGCCGCATTCATCAAAAGGAATTACCGCCCGAACCCAAAATAAAACGTTGAAAGTCTCCAGATCAAACCCTGAAGTCTTCTTCTCGACTGCAGCCAGATCCTCACTAGGACCTATTAACTCTGACAAAAGTGTGACATACGCAAGCGCTTTAAAATCAGGACCGGCTATCCCTGCCTCAAAAGTTCATTTCTGCAATCAGCATACCAAGAACCGAACATGGCTCAGCAACATCAATCGCCGGAGCAGTCAAAAAGCAACTTCGAAGCTATGATATGCAGCTTACAACAAAGCCTTACAGAATTTATGTCATTTATGCGCACAACTATGCAAGATTTAATGCGAAACCAAAATCTATTGATTGAAATGCTGGTTTCACAACAATCCAAATAATGACTCCCCTACGGATCTCTACGTGGAACGCTAACGGCGTTTCACAGCATAAACTTGAGTTAGCTCAATTCCTACTCGACAATCAAATCGACGTAATGCTGCTTTCAGAAACACACCTTACAAACAAATACAATTTTCATCTTCGAGGATATACTTTCTACGGAACAAATCATCCAGACGGTAAAGCACATGGTGGGACTGGAATTCTAATCAGAAGCCGTATTAAGCACTACTATCATAACAAATTTGCTAAAAACTACCTACAGGCCACATCTATAAATATAAAACTAAATACCGGCAACGAACTTACACTAGCCGCCGTATACTGCCCCCCTCGCTTCACTATAGCTGAAGATGAGTTTATGCAGTTTTTCAACTCACTAGGAGACCACTTCATAGCAGCAGGAGACTACAATGCCAAGCACACACACTGGGGATCTCGTCTCGTGACTCCAAAAGGAAAGCAGCTCTACAATGCCATTATCAACGCCAAGAACAAGCTCGACTATGCTTCTCCTGGCACACCAACATACTGGCCGGCAGACCCAAAGAAACTGCCCGATTTAATAGACTTTGCGATTACCAAAAACATTCCAAAAAATCTGATAAGCGCCGAATGCCTTTCGGATCTTTCATCTGACCACTCGCCTATACTGTTTATTCTACTCCGGCATCCAGGAACATTGGAACAATCACTAAAATTGACCTCACAGAAAACTAATTGGATTAAGTACAGAAAGTATATAAGCTCACACATTGAGCTAAGTCCCCATCTCAATAATGAAGCCGACGTAGACAGCTTTGTTAATTCACTGGAGTCTGTACTTGTCTCTGCAGCCCAAGCTTCAACACCTCAAACCATAAATACACAAAGCAATCAAAAGAAGACAAATCTACAAATCGAGCAGCTCGTCCTCGAAAAGCGACGCTTACGTCGAGAGTGGCAATTCCACAGATCGCCATCTTCTAAGCAACGTTTAAGACATGCCTCACGTGAACTTACTAAAGCTCTACAGCAAGAAGAAGCATATGTCCAACGCCACTACATAGAGCAATTGTGTACTTCTAGTACGAAAAACTCACTATGGAGAGCTCACCCTACTCTGAGCTCACCGAAAGAAGCCGTGATGCCTATAAGAAATCCCACAGGAGGCTGGGCGCGTAGCGATGCAGACAGAGCCAGCACGTTTGCCAACCACCTTAAAAATGTATTCCAACCAAATCCTGCCACGAGTGCGTTTACTCTGCCGACTTTATCAAATGAGCCTCAGCTTCAACGTGAGCCAATCGAATTTCGCCCAAATGAAATCGTTAGCATCATCAAAAATCAACTGAATCCGAAAAAATCCCCGGGATGCGACCTCATAACTCCCAAAATGATCATCGAGCTCCCATATTGCGCCGTTTGCACTATCACCCAGCTTTTCAACACCATCGCAAAACTTGGCTACTATCCAATGAGATGGAAGAAGTCAATTATAATAATGATAGCAAAGCCGGGAAAAGACCACACAGTCCCCACGTCGTATAGACCTATAAGCCTACTTTCATGCTTATCTAAACTCTTTGAAAAATGCGTTTTGATTCGGATAAACACGTACCTAAGACTCCAGGAAGGAATCCCGTCACATCAATTTGGGTTTCGTGAAAAGCACGGAACAATTGAGCAGGTCAACCGGATAACATCAGAAATTCGGAACGCGTTCGAAAAACGAGAGTACTGTACTGCCATATTTTTAGATGTCTCTCAAGCATTTGATAGAGTCTGGCTAGAAGGTCTAATGTACAAGATCAAGACAATGCTCCCCAGCAACACCCATAAGCTTTTAGAGTCTTACCTTTACGACAGAAAATTTGTTGTGAGATGCAACTCTGCTATATCTGATGTTTTCACTGTTGGAGCTGGAGTTCCTCAAGGTAGTGTGCTAGGGCCAACACTATACGTCCTCTACACAGCAGACATCCCGACAAGCACACGAATAACAACATCTACGTTTGCTGATGATACAGCTATTCTTAGCCGCTCGAAATGCCCGAGGCAAGCAACTGCGCAGCTAGCTCTTCATATGGTCGATGTTGAAAAATGGCTATCAGATTGGCGAATTAGAGTGAACGAACAAAAATGCAAGCACGTTACATTCACCCTGAACAGACAAAACTGCCCGCCGCTAACGTTAAACAACACTCCACTCCCGCAAGCAAACGAAGTGACATATCTAGGAGTACACCTCGACAGAAGACTCACATGGCGCCGGCACATTGAAGCCAAAAGAACACACCTAAAGCTAAAAGCCAGCAGCCTTCATTGGCTTATCAACGCTCGGTCTCCCCTTAGCCTTGAATATAAAGTCCTGCTATATAACTCGGTACTAAAACCTATATGGATGTACGGCTCCCAATTATGGGGGAGTGCCAGCAATAGTAATATTGACATAGTCCAGCGAGCTCAGTCGAAGATCTTGAGAACCATCACCGGGGCACCGTGGTACGTTCGCAACGAAAACATACAACGCGACTTAAACATCCTACCAGTCAAAGAAGTGATCGCAGAACAGAAGGAAAAGTACTTTACCAAGCTACTGTTGCACCCTAACCACCTGGCGAGAGGTCTAACAAGGTTGAGCAACCAATCACGTCTTCGTCGTAATGACTTACCCACCCAGCGACCGACCTGAGGGACGCGCAACCAGAATGCAGTTTTAACACACTGTTAGCTAAATTTTAATGTTAAGATTCGTAAACTTATTGTTAGTCTCAAAATCTAGAGAAGATTCAATAAATAAAAGCAAAGTCCTCAAAAAAAAAAAATTGTCAGCAAGTTGCAAGGAAAAACCCTTTTTATAACTGGTGCATCTCGTGGCATTGGCAAAGCGATTGCATTGAAAGCAGCTCGCGATGGAGCAAATGTTGTGATTGCGGCCAAAACAGCTGAGCCTCATCCCAAGCTACCTGGCACAATCTATACGGCCGCAGAGGAAAGTTAGTACTGCACTTTGGATTGGTTGAATTTTGAACTTTGATAGTGTATTGGGTTCATTGCTTATCTTGACTTTAACTTTCAGTCGAAAAGGCCGGAGGCAAAGCGTTGCCCTGCATTGTGGATGTTCGCGATGAGAAGCAGGTGCAACAGGCGGTTGAAGCTGCTGTGGCAAAATTTGGCGGCATTGATATTGTGATCAATAATGCGAGCGCCATTTCGCTAACACCGACACTGGACACGGAAATGAAGCGCTATGATCTGATGCAAAATATCAACACAAGGGGCACATTCTTGGTGTAAGTGTTATCTCAACTTTTTGAATTAATTATTTAATGCTTATCAATACTCCATAGATCGAAAACCTGTTTACCATATCTTCTCAAGAGCGATAATCCTCACATTCTAAACTTATCACCACCTTTGAACATGAAGCCGCATTGGTTTTCCAACCATACCGCCTATACCATAGCTAAATACGGCATGTCAATGTGTGTGCTTGGCATGGCTGAGGAATTCCGTGCTCAGGGTGTTGCAGTGAATGCTCTGTGGCCCAGGACAACTGTTCACACTGCGGCAGTTGATATGCTCTCTGGTCCGGAGGGATCTTTACATTCTCGGAAACCGGAGGTGATGGCAGATGCAGCTTATGCTATAATATGCCGAGATGCTAGAGACTACACGGGGAACTTCTTTATCGATGACGAGGTTTTGTTGGACGTTGGTGTAAGGGACTTTAGTAAATACGCTTGTTATCCGGAGAATATGCACAATTTGCAGTTGGATATTTTCTTGGATGACGCAGGTCCATTTGCAAAGCTGTAAAAAATTGTTGTTGTAATCGTTTTTATATTGTTGATTTTAAATAAAGCATTTCTGTAAATATTTTAAATTCAACTACAAAGCTGGCGCCAACAAGTATATCGATATTGCAGATAAAATAGTGTCGATTAGTAAAACGAACCACTCTCGTTTGAACTAGTTCAGTCAGGACTGTTGATATTTTTAAAAATAAAATATCGCATTGACATTATTTCGATGTTTTTTATTGGTCGTTTATACTGAATATAATGATAGATCGCGGAATTTTAGTAGCCCTAACAAAATAATGAAGGCAAAGAAAATTCTTAGAATAATAATACGAATGTTCGCCGGAGCTGACAATGAAATAAAATAACGCATATTTAAAAATAATCGACTAGAAAATGCTGCGACGATAACATGGGTGCGAATAATCATGACATTAATGTATCGATATTAATTCAACATCATCATAAGTTCAACATTGAAATTCGCGATAGATGCATGCACGCTTAGCACATGTCACAATGAAACGCGAATTTTGTTTGTTTTTGCTTATTTTGGTGTTTAATAATGTCGTTGAATCGGCAAAACTCAACCATCCGCGTGTTTTACTACCCATATTCCAAGACAAATCCATCAACTTCACGCTGGAAGTGGTCGAACCCAATTGCTACAAATGGTTCGTTTTGCCGGCTATTCCCGCCCAGTGGCGTCTTTATAACCTTAAATTGAAAGTGGTTTGTTAATGGAATTGTGTTTTTTAGGACCTCATCACGTCAAGATCTAATCACCGTAACCCCCATATACAAGGGCTTCAGTGAATGCGCAAGCCAAGCTGTGGTCACAGTCCAGACTCGTGAAAAGCGCCGCAACACGGCAATCGTCTTTGCCGAGGAAGTAGCCACTGGAGCCACACTGCGTTGTGATGTGATTGTGGATACAATTGCTCGGTTAAATGTGCGCACGGCCACACGCCAACTGTACCTGGAAGAGGCGCCGGCTACATTTGAGCTACATGCCTTCGACTCGCAGGGCAATGAATTCTTTACGCTGGAAGGCATTGAGTTTAATTGGGAGATTTCCGCATCCAGCAGCAATATGCCACCTGCATTGCATTTTCTCACCTTCTCGGACAGTCCTTTCCATGTGGTGCCGCCGGCACTGGAAAAATTCGAAGCAGCTGGCATCAAGGGTTATATGATACTGTTGGAGGGGATTAACACGGGCACTTCGAAGGTGGCCATCAGTATGCCACAGACTGAGTACAGCCATGTGCCTGCTATTGAGGTGTACATCAGTGTGCTGGCCAACATCATTATCGAGCCATCCGAGGTCACTGTTTTGGCAGGCGACACCATCAAATTCCGCATTCTACAGTTAAAAATGGACAGGCTATATGAGATAACATCGAATATGCAGTATTATCTGGAAGTGGAGGATACAGATGTGGCTTACTTAAAGGGCAACAGTGCCACGGGATCGCGTTTGGGACGCACACAAGTATTTCTAAGGGATCGCAATATGCCGCACAACAGCGACAATGGACTGGAGAAGCCGAAGGGCCCAAGTGCCCTGCTTACTGTCGCGGAACCCCTCAAATTGGGCATCAGTTTGCTGCCTCACAATAACTGGGTGACTGTGCAGGGCGAGCGACATGAGGTGGCATTTGATTTGTATGCCAGCGATGGCCAAAAGATTACGCTTGGCACTCGGTATGCCATTGGTTCGGAGCTGAACGACGCCTTGTTCATCATACACAAGAAGACGAATAATGGCAGTCGACTGTATGGCGAAGCAATCAGGGAGGGCGTCACACAAGTCTATGGCCACTACAAGGATGTAAGTGATAGAAAATAAAAGCTATTAGTACTAGTCTAAATATTACGTTTTATTTGCAGCTCTCCGTGCAGGCAGAGATGCAAATATTTGAATCGTTGCGACTGCAACCCGCCAAAGTTATTCTACCCTTCGATCCGAATACCATAAAATCTCAAAAGTTTCAATTTAATGCTGCAGGCGGTGATGGCAACTATGTGTGGTTTTCTGGTAATCCGCAAATCCTGCAAATCGATGGTCAGGGCTTGGCTACAACAGAGATACGTGATGTCCGTTTGCCTGGCAGCTCGCAGGAGTTCTTTGACTCTGGCATCGATCTCGCGGCTCATACAACGGTGCGCGTGGCATTGGCCAAAAACCAGAAGATTTCCCGGCAGGCACAAATCTACTTTTTGCCACCGCAACGTCTGCAGATCAAACAGTATAACTTTGAGACGGCTTTGAGGGATTATGTACACCTTCATGTCGCTGTCTATGCTCATGTCAATGGCACCTATGTGGCGTACTCCAAATGCGATAATCTGCACTTCCAACTGGACTTTACGCATTCCATACTGCAGCTTGAGAATGGCGCAGCGGATCCAAACGAAGCATTGGCCCCAGAGGCCTGTCATGTTCTCAGACTGCGAAGCACAGCCGTGGGCAGCACCTCGCTGCGAATCTCATACACCTTTCAGGAGAAGGTTTTGCAGGATTCGGTCGATTTGCATGTCTTTGAGCCGCTAACTGTACTAAATCCTTTGGAGAATGAGGTTGTGCTGCCCATCGGAGCATCGCGCAATGTTATCTATTCGCATGGACCGCAACGCATCTTCACGCTGGAAGCTGAGCTCACCAAGGCAACGCAATTCAATGCAAAGGTGGCGCAAGTATCGGAAATGGTATTTGATACACAGAATTCGATCACGGCCTTCACTGTGTTGTGCGTGGGATTGGGCGAGACGGATTTCACTTACCAGGTGCACAACACTCTGAACGCACCCAACTTTGCTGCCTACAATGCGCATGTGACCACCAAAGTCCACTGTGTGCGTCCACGTTTCCTTAAGCTGTATGCTCGCCAGCAGCTGCGTCAATCGTGCCCAATTGAGATGCGTTCATCGCTACTGTACCTGAAGGATGAGGAGAACAAGTTTGAGGTGGAGATTGAGGTGCAGGATGTCAAGAATCGCAAGCTGATGAACATTAGTTCGCTGTACATCGATTGGGAGTTTGCTGCTGGCGACGAACGCTATCACACCGACAGCATTCCCCATCAACAACAGGCCGAGGTTGAGCATTATCAGGGCCTCAGGCTGCCAACTCGTGATGTGCTGGTGTTGACACTCGGCGAAGTGGCACCCAATTTCCGCATCAAGGGCACCGTTGACCGCTATGACGACAAACTGCTGGCCAAGTTGGGCATCACTCAGGAACGTCCTCCGTTTGGTGTAAAGAATGTGAGTAGTCAGTTTATTAATGTATCAGTCAAGTATTAACATTTACATCGAATATGCAGCAAAAGACCGGCGAAGTTACCAAACCGGACATAGAGAATGAGTTGCGTTTCCACACGGTGAACAGTACATTGCTGTCCCAAGATCATGTCAGCATTTTCCTGGCTCCCTCGCACAGCGAACGCTTGCCCATAGCCCAGGGCAGTGGATTCTTCCAGCTGGAGCTCTCCGAACAGGGTATTGTGCAGGTCAGCCACGATGAGAAGCATCAGCAGTTGGTGCTGACGCCACTGCGTTTTGGTCATGTGCGCTTGGAGCTCATCGATCGTTGTCTGATGAATGATCCCGCCTATTTATCCATATCTGTGGTTGGCATTGGTGCCATCAGAGTGGAATCCTTGGATCGCGTTGAACGTACGAATTCCATTGAGGCTATTGTGCGACTCTACGATACCAATGACAACCTGTTGCACATTGATTCCAATATGCTGAGCGTCTATCAGCTGACTGAGCTTGTCTACGATCCAACCATACTGAGCATCAAGCTTGATGAACAACACAATTTGGGCATTGGCAGAATACGTTACACCATTACGGGCAACAATATTGGCGAGACTAAAATTGTCTTCCAGACTGGCAAGGGTGATCTGCTGGTGACTAGTGAACCGCTTAACATTCAGGTCTTCGCACCATTGCGTCTGTATCCGCGTAACTCGACGCTTGTTGTGGGCTCCAGCATACAGATTTACTATCACGGCGGACCGCAGCCAAACACGAACATTGTGTATAGCGTGCAGAAGCAGCAAGTGGCCAGTAAGTTTGATATCCACCCACGATATTAATGCTGCGTACCTAATCCTATTTCGCATATTCCCCACAGCCATGAGCTCGGCCATTGTTACAGCACACAAGCTGGGCGTAACGAAAATAACCGGCAGATGTTTGCTTAAGAACCCAATTAGCGGAAAGGATGATGTGGTCTCGGAGGATTCGGTGGAAATTCGTGTCGTCGCCCTCACAGCAATGCAAATCCGAACGCCCCTTGTGCGTATACGCAGCGGTGCTGTTATGCCCGCCACGCTATGGGGCCAGCCCGACTTGTCGCCCATGGTGCTGGGCACGTTGGAGAATATGCGTACCACATGGACGGTCAATCAGCCGGATGTTGTCGAGATCTTTAATGTATTTTCCGCTGCAGGTGAGTTCACTGAGTCAGTTGCACTGTTAATGTATAGTAAGTGTGCAAAGATACCGCATTGTTGCGCAGAGAATTCAGCTCAATGCCCACCAAATGCACGCATAGCAATTGTTTTTCGATGAGCTTGCATGGTTGAGTCTCAGTGCAGGAACAGATACGGAACAAACAAGCATATATATATTATATTATTCATGAATTCATTTATTATACTATTGGGAATTATAGTTTATTTAACAATCAAATGTATGTGTAAGAAGATGATGCTCAGCTTTAATATCTTGAGCTTGATTTTAGAGGAGATTATGGTTTTCAATATATTTTTTTACACAATACTTATAAATATATTATTATTATTGTTTCTGTGTATGATATACTTTTTTATACAAGCTAGGTTTATAGATTAAACATAAGTTTATATACATAAAATACTAATTAACATATCAGATTTATATCTTTATGAAATTAGTTATTTATTGGCAATCTATGTTACAATTTAGATGCAAAATATACAAAAGAATCTTAATTTATCATATATAAATTTATAAATTGTAAGCATAAAGATTTTGCAGAATTTTTCAATTCAAGTTCAATATGTCTTATCTCTTTACATTTGAATTTCCTTAAAGTTTACTTAGATTATATATTATAATTATTACATTATTTAGTTATTCTGTTTAAACTAAATTTGCAGAGTTTTATTGAAATTAAAAAAGTCTTTTCGTTACATTTGAATCAACATAAAGTATAGTGTTAATAGACTTTTTATGTTAAAATTAAGACATTCACATTGAGTATTTGTAAGCTCAGCTTATTAAGTTTAAGCAGAATTATATTCAATATCAATTTGAATCAAATCGAGGTATACTTGAAATAGACTTTAAATTACTATTAAGACCTACTATTAAGTTACCAAGTTATGTATTTGTAAGCGCAACATGTTGTGTTTATCAAACTATTAAGCTATATACTATCTATTTATTTGTAACTCCCGCAGGTATCGAATACCAGAGCAGCGATTTAATTTCTGTACGTATACGTGCTCTCAATCCTGGCAAGGTCACAATCACCGCCTCCGTGCAGTTGGCAGATGGCGTAAAGCTGCCGCCGACCAGCGTGGAGCTAATTGGTAAGTGAAAAGTGGTCGTATAGAGATAGAAAGTTATGCCCACTGTGTACGGTGGGGATGGATAGCTATGTAGTTTGGGATTTCAGTAGTGACTGACCGCAAATTGAAATTGTTATCACAGTTTTCAAAACACTGGAACTGCTCGCACCAAAGCCGATAACAATGGACTGGATTTTGGCAGCGCCGCGAAGTACGCTTCAGTTAAAATGTAATATGGATGATGCTGTCTATAAATTGGATGGTCAGAGCAGCGGCATTGTCAGTGTGTCGCCAGATGGTGTTGTCAATACAAAGGATACCCTCGGCCGTGATCTGATAATTGTAAGTGTGTGTGTCTGTGTGTGTGTTGTGTGTGCATATTGTTCGTGTGCAAGTGTGAGCGAGGAAGTGAGTGTTTGTTTTGGATTTGTGGTGAAAAGCAGCTTATCTCCTCCACCTCTTGCCTGCCTCGAACTACTTATTGAAGCACTGCATTTGATTTGATTTGATTTGACTCTTTTTTTTGGTCTCTTATCCATCCATCCAGGCGAAAACTGTAGACCAGACGCTACCCATTGGCATCGAAGTGAAGAATGTGCAATACATTTTGGTGACTTTGCAGCCGGACATTAAATTGAAACAGCTGGAGCATAAAATACCACGCGGCATGAATTTCGTATTTAAAGTTTCGCTGCATGACAATCTCGGCAACGAGTTCTCCCACAACATTGAGGATGTGAATGGACTGCGCTACGATTTGGCCACCAAGGATGTGGTCGATGCACAGATTGGCAATAATCTGACAATTGCGGTGAGTGCCCATTTTGTGAACGGGATTGAAGTCGCAAGTCGCAAGTCGAACTCAAAGTCGCATTGCTGTCCCGGTTACAATTTTGTGCTACACTTTTTATGCTCCACTCAACGTCATCGTTGAGAACTTAAAAACTTTTTGCCTGTCATATTTAGTCGAAGTAACAAAGTGTTCTTTGCCGTCGTGCAGTCTTTATATAGTCCTCTAGTCCAGCTCTCATGCTCGTTTATATGTAAATGTGAACTTTAAACTTTCAGCAAGTTATTTCAATTTTAGTTTTGCGCGCCTGCTAACAACAAAACCGCTGCATTTTAATGCACTCGTAAAGAGCTCTGCTTTCCCACCTGAGCACAGCTTTCGCTCACTTCTCTTTGCCAAATAGAAAATAAAAAACAGAAGAAAGGAAACAAAAACTAACTAAAAAAGGAAAACAAAAAATCTCAGCGTCCGGCCGCATGGCACGTCGTTCGGCTTGGCCACAACTATTTTCGTTTTATAATACCCTGTACTCATTGTGGGAATTATAAAGAAAAGGTAGATATAGCATAGGCTTGAAATTCTTAACCAAAAAGTCAAAATTTTATTTCAATTTATTATGAGACTTAAAAGTAAGAATAGAATAATCATTTTTAGTTAGTTAAAATTTCAATTTGTCAGAAGTATTTGTGCTACAAGCAACTGCAAGTCGAGCACACTCGCTTGTGAGACTTTGTCTTTTCGGAGTTCTTGTTTTTTATTTTTACTGAGCTGTGGCACGTTGATGTCACCACATAAAAATGCAACGATGCGTTGTCGCACATGCTGCAAGCGTTGGCTCTTAAAAATTTGCGGCTGTCGAGTGACCGCAGACCACAAACACAGAACTCTTGAAGTTGCAACTGCTGCATGCTGCATGCTGTATGCATCAACTGCAAGCATGGCCAAAAACACATGCATTAAATTCAAATGCAACGACTAAAACCCAAAAACTAAAAACTCTAAACTAGAATAGAAAATGTGTTTTTTTTGTTCGTGTGTGTTGAGAGGAGGGAAACTCAAATGGATTTTCATTTCGCACACAGTTGAGTTTGCCACGCGAGACGAGCAACATGATTGCCATCAGCTTAAAGGATACAACTGGAATGAAGCATGCCGAGGATTACATCAAACTGTCTGTATCCGACTCTCAGTTCATTTATCCCACCAAGGTGAGTTTACCACTCGAATAACTGCTGTCAGTTCTTAAGTTATAATTAATTTTATTTTATTATTTGATATGTTTAAATTGTACTCAACTTTAAATGTGAAATTACTTTAATCAAATCCCCCTCTTTTCGCATGTGTCGACCAAATAAATGTTTACTCATTTGTGGCAACACCAATCTGGGCAATAAACCAAAACCGATACCAAACTCGAATCCAAACCCAACCCACAGACAATATTGTCAGTAGGTGACATCATTTGCTTCGATTCACCGCTAACTTTGTCATCGATTTGGAGCAGCTCGAATGAGCAGTTGGTAACGATTAACCAGCACACAGGTGAGTGAAATAGTTTGGCTAAATTTCGGTTCGATTTTCCATCGATTGATTGATTCGAAGTTGTAATCAATTAGTTATATTGCATAAAGTTTTCATGTTTTATTCTAGTTCATTTATTTCTAATTTTCTCTTAATTAGTTATTGGTTTAATTGTTTTGTTTGTAGCGTTTATTGATCAATTGTTAACAATTTTACTATAATTGGCAAATCTTGCGATAATTCAATGACCAAACACTTGTCAGCTCTGCATTTGAATGCTAATTTATGCGCTGCATTCACAAATTCACAGACAGTTATTTTGTTTGATATCTGCCGTTTTGTTTGCTCCCACTTTAATTACACACACACACACACACATGACCATGGAGTGTGTGCTGAAGTACAAATCCTGTAAATTGGCCTATATTTCACATACGATTTATTGATAACCCAATTAGGCTTATTTTTGGCTGCTTTGTAAACAAGCCAAAACAATGACAACAACAGCTAATAAATAGTTGCCAAAATACAACAATTTGCTGCGTCATTTTTGCATTAATTAACTTTTCCAGAGTATTTCATTAGATTTGCATTCTGTAACAGCGCTCGAAACTCTTTTTTACGCTTCACGAATGTCAAGTGCTTCAAGTGGATCACACTCCACACTTTAAGCATAGACTGGAAACATTGAATTTGTTGTACTTTTACAATGTGTCTTTTTTTGTAGTAGAGTAGTCTAAAAGTTTAAGTTGATTTGATTGTTTTAAATAGAAACTGTAATAGACTTTTATTTAAAACTAATTCTGATTTTCTGTAAAATAGTAATTTTTATTAGAATAAAGTCTAATATAATTCATATTTTATAGAAATTAAGAATTAGTTCGAAAATACAATTATATTTACAGCCAAATCAACTTGAACTTGTCGAGTTTCAATGCTGTTCATATGTAAATTTCTGCTCCAACCCTTAAATATTTCACTTAATTGTAATAGTCAGCTAGCTTTACAGGGTAGCTAGGAGTTAAGCACGCTTTGTTCGCGTACGTTTTGTTTACCTTTTGTTGGGCTCAACAGGGAAATGGTTTGTTGAAGTGTGTGCGTGCCTTGAGCCTTCGAGTGTCGTGTAAAGTGTTGAGCACACAGTGTTTTTACGCTTCTTTTTCACTACAGTAGACATTGACTAAGTTCGACAGGGAATAAACACAGCACACACACACACACACACACACACACACACACACACACACAGAGTTGAACTATCTTTTTTGTTTGGCTGTTGAGCAATTGCAAAATAAACTTGTAACGCAATTCACAGCACAACACAACGCAGCTAAGCGTAATACATTATTCATAAAGTGGCGCCAACCCGTCCTCCTCCCCTCTTCTACCCACCACAAGACCGAATCTTCAGTCAAACAAAAAATAAAACATAATAAAAAAGACGGCGAAGAGAAGAAAAACAATTTTTCACACTTTGCACGTCGCTGGCAAAAGGATAAAGCAAATACAGGCAGGACGCAAGCCATCGCGATTATGCAACTTTTGCGCTTGTATTTGTTGCCGTTAACTGCGTGTTGCGAGTGGCAGAAGTTGCTGCAACCAGGCATAAAGATAAAGTGCGAGTCGCATCAATATATTTGCCAAATATCAATACAAGTGATGCCAACAAAAAGAAAGGAAGCTTGTGTTTTTGGTACATGGATTTTCTTGCGACAGTCATTGATGATGAAAGTGAAAATAGATTGACAGAAAGTACGAGAGCATCAAGCTATCTCTCTAAGCTGCTTGCATTGCTCTCTAGTATCCAAGTCTTAAGTACCATGGAAAATTGCAAAATGCCTTTGCCAACTTGAAATAGCATTTCAATTATGATGACTCTTTGCCGACACACACACACACATACTCGAAAAGGTTGCTTAAAAGCCAGCACAAACTGAATTTTCAATTACCAAAACTATGAAAGTTTTGTGGTCATAAGGTGAGGCCATTTGTCATCAATGGACAGACAACAACAACAACAACACACACACACACATACACGTACAGTAACAAGTATCTCGGTCTTTTGTTCTGTCAGAACCCTCAATGCTTTCATGAAAATATCAATCTTAGATTACGTATCATCATTTACTTATCAAACTCGAGAATCCATGGGAATGGTCAAAACAGTTCCGTGCATTAGTCTTCGCACACACACATGCACACAGACACATACATAACACTTGACTTATTGCTGCTCCCCATTTTAAAATGCCCTTTGTCTACAGAAAGTGTTGACAAGTCGGTGTGTGATTATTTATTATTCCCCAATTCATTATACCCTGCAAATGTATGCAAATGCGTAGCAAAAGGTTTGCAGCTGTTAGTCAAGTATATTTTAAATACAAGCTTAAAGTATTTAGAATTAAACGATTTAATTTAAGCTTTGAGTGTCTGGAAGTCGAGTACGCCCGCTTGGCACATTATTACGTGCTTTTCAATTGGCATTGTCTTCATTGTGTGACCAGCAATAAATCCCCAAGCAATTTATACAGCCAATATTTCTCGAAGCTGCAGATTAGTTTTACTTGCTGTTTCTTTTGCTTCTGCTCCTGCTCCGGCTGCTGCGAGTGCAAAAGAAAAGTGGAAAATCAAAGCTGTTTTGAGTCATGGCATCTCAGCAAAAGAAAATTCCCAAAACAATTAGTCTGATGTCGCCTGCAGTGCTTCAAAATTAATTTAACTACATGCACTAACCGAAACAATGAATAAGGCTTGATAATACAAAATGCTAAAAAAAATGCTAAAACTCGAAAGGTCATCAAAGTCACGATAAGAAAGTGTCATGTTATATTAATTAAACATGGCATGGCATTAATATCAAATACTTTGCTTAACTTCTGACTTCAGTTTTCCATTTCCACCATCTTGTCATCATTCTTACATCCTAAACTGACGCTTATCATTTATGCTACATTTGAGTAACCAAGCAGTTGACCCATTTTGAGAGTTCACTTTAAACAAGTCTCTCAGCGCAAGTATTTGAGCAGCATTTATGCTTCGCTGGGCGATGTTATTTACTATTCAATGCGGCGCACCATTTGCATTGACATGCCGGCATAGGAAGGAAGAAAGATGTAGATGGTGATGGCGATGGCGATGGAGATGGCGATGAAGAGGGAGTAACTCCAAATAGCTGGAGGAGCTGTGGGAGCGAGAGTGTTGTATTGGGGTACAGGTAAAAAATCATTGAAGCATATTTAATGCCATCAAATATTAATATCGTTGTTTGTTTGGCAACGTCGCGCAGAGTCGACGACATTGCTTGCATATTTTAGGCTTTCTCGTAGACATTTCGGGTAGCTTTCCTCTCATATTTCTGGAATTTCCGAATACTTGCCAGCAAGGCATAAAATTATTGCCCTTTTTGTTGGTGTGTGTGTATATATCAATGCCGGTGTGTGTGGGCAAGTCAATGTAAATCGTATTTATATATATTTTTAGTCTAAGCGAAATTAACGTTGCGTTTCTTCGTTTAATAAACTTTTGTAAAGTCTTCGATTTGTGTGCACTTTATAAGTTCAACTGACTAGACAGCAAAAGGGCAGATGTCGAATCAGATCAAAGAAAAGTTACCTATTGATGTAGCAAAGTTTTCCAACCAAATGAAATGCGACTTGAAAAACCTTTGAATGCTTTTTGATACCAGATTCTGTTGCTGCTGGTATGTTAAGTCTTCAATCTGAACAACATATTTCAATTGTATCTAAATAAAATATTTAAATTTATTCAACAAAATTAATAAATTGGTAAATTCGAAGTTAGAGTTTAAATTTGAATTTAATCGTTTTCATATTTCTAAATTTAGTATTTGAATTCTTTATATTGATTGATTTTCTTCAAGTTCTAAAACTTATTAAACAGCCCTCGCAATTAATTTGGGGCGGGTAATTAAATTCTGCTTTGGCTGGAGTAATTGAGTTTTGATTTTAATGTTTAGTACACTATTTATTTCAGGCATTGCACGGGTGCTAAATCATCAACGCAAGCTGGGCGAGAAGGTGGCGGTGACATGTGGCGATAAAATGCGGCGTGGCGGTTACCTCAAGTACGATCTGGAGTTGCGTGAATCGGATGCGGTAGGTTGAACACACTCACAGAGAGGGAGGGAGAGAGAGGGAGAGAACCACTTCTAACCCAAATTAAATGGGCAATAACTCATATTCTCCTCCGTCCCATTGCTTATTCCACAATTGGCAACGACACCCCATTTATGCTATTTGTTTGTTTGCAGATTGTGTTTGCCAAATCCCTGGACATATTCAGCGGATCGGAGTATAAGGCGCAGTTGGTGTTGCGCAATCACATACAAGTGGACAAGTACAGCAATTTGGTGAGTGGTATTTTGTGCATACTGAAATGCAAACAGCAAACTACATACTGACACACATACACACACACATGCAACATAATTGCAGATTGCACAGAACGCATCGAAATGCATAAATCAGCTGAATAAGGTCGCTGTGGAAGCGTTTAACTGTCGCCTGGTTGCCAAGGATGAAATCGGGCACAAGTTGCTCAAGCTGTATCAAGTGCAGCCCATATTTGATACAGCCAGCACTCAGTATGCTTGCAGTCTGCAGTTGAAGTCCACATTCACTGAACTGTTATCCACACTGAAGACCAACAATGCCTTCTTGGAACTGGAGGTGAGCTTAAGGAGTTGTCAAAAAAGACATATAAAATGTACAATTTATACTAATATCGTTTTTTCTTTTTGTTCGTCTTGTTCTTCAGGCCTCAATGCCCAATGGAGTATTAGATACCATGTCGTTGAAGCTAGTGCCGGGCATTAAAGTGTCGGTGGAGTCGTTGCAAGTGCACGACTTGAAATCGCAGGAACTGCAAATAAGTGGCTTGGATAAGGCACTTCAAAAGCTGCAGGTGAGTTGGCAAATTTGTAATAGTAGCAAAAACTATTAGACTATCCTGTCTTCGCCAAAGATTGATGAGCATCGAAAGGGAGCTCGTATTTTTGTTGCTTCGTTTTCCTGTTTTTTATACCCGCTACACAAGGGGTAGAAGGGTGTAATAACTTTGTGTGAACAGGAAATGTATGAAGCATGGAGAAATGTTATATATATATTCTTTATCAGATAACCAATAGCCGGGTCCATAGAGCTTCATATATGAAGAGCTTGTGACTGTTAAAAATAAAGCTACAATTTTTTTATAACGATATTTTTTATTGTTGCAAGCGTATGAAATTTGCTTAAAATTCTAGAAACTTAGAAAATAATAATAATAGTTTATATTTTTAATACACACAATAACTACAAGAATCTTTATGACTACAGATCAGGTTCAAAACTTTAAAGTTGTTTCTTAATAGATAATATATTTAAAGAGGAAACTCTACTGTAGAGAACCTGATGTGTTCTATATGGTATATTTTGAATGCAATAGTATGCTGTTATACCAGATATAGCTGTTGGTATAAGTCAGTATTTTTTGGTATATTAATATGTTGTACGTATTAGAATGCCGTTAAACCAAATATAGCTTTCGGAATGTATTCATTATTTATCGATTTATTTTTTCGGTATATTTCAATCAATAATACTACTTTCACATTGTTTTACTTTTATTGAAAATGGGTAGTGGGTATATCAAAGTCGAAAACACTCGACTGTATCTTTCCTGCTTGTTTTTTCTTGTATTTTTGCCTGATCACGCTTCATGTGCTTCAAGGATATCCGTTTTTAAAGTCATCTTTTGAGCTGCACTTTAGACTTGTATCTATTTATTCGCCAGCCTTGAGAGACAATCATAAGATAGTAGTAGGAGTAGCGACACAAGAAAAAAAAAAAAAGCAGGCAACAGAAGGACTTCACATTTTATGTGGTAATAAAATACAGGAAATTGCTTTACAATGTACGCTCCTGTTTCAAGCCAGTGGCAGTAGCTGAAGCAGTAGCTGAAGCAGTTGCTGTAGCTGTAGCTCTGTGGCTGCGGCAGTGCCACTGGCGGCTTCTGCCAAAGTACAATATTATGTACGACAAGTGTTGAGAGTGCGCGCTGTGTGCTCGAATCGACAGACTGAGAGTATTCCATGAATTCGAAAGTTCTTACTTATGGACTGTCTGTCTTTCGCCATCATCATCAGGCCATCCATTCAGTGTTGGCCAGCCAGTCAGACAGCCATTGTTGCCTGCCGCCTGCTGCTGCTGCTGCTGCTGTTGTTGTGCCGCAAGAATCGCCGCAAGTAGTTGTGGCTTCCACTTGCCACAGTAGCAGCAGCTGCTGCTGTTGCTTTTACTGTTGTTGCTGTGCTGCCTTGCAATGTCAATGTTCACCCTCAAGACTCTCCTTGGGCCGTAAGATGTTAGTGCCCAGTGCTGCGCGTCTCAAAAATGCAAAATGACAGCATTTTGCTTGACTTCCGTTTCCGGCTAGCTTGGGGCATTATTTGCTTTTGCTTCGCTCCATCTCCGTCTCCATCTTCGACTTCGACTTCGACGTCCGTCCGTCTGTTTGTCTTTGCATTTGACTATTTCAGTAAAATATTAGCTGCATTTCCAGCAACTCTAATTACAGTTAAGTGGCCATTTGAAATATGCCGCATAATTTGCATTAGCTGAAAATTTGCTGTTTGGCCAACAGCAGCCGCATTAAGTAATGCGGTCGACACTGAATTGCTCTTTGTTGACCAGAGTTGGTTTACATGACATTTGATCGCTTAATTTCGATATGCAAAGTGAAATGTTCACAGTCGCATCGAATATTTATTTCAAATTTTGTGACACGCCCACTTCCGCCCCGCAAATCGACAAAAATCAAATAACAATTTAACGCTAGAGTCCCCAATTTTGGTACAAACAATAATAGTTATAGTATTTATTATTCCTGTCAATTTGATTGAGATCGGATCAAAATTGTAGAAGTTATTTAAGAAATAAATTATGCCTACTGCAATCGAGTTTTAGCTGCTTTGGTATATTTTGATCTCTATGGTATATTTTGAAAGTACTACTTCGGTAATATACCATATATGACATTCGACACATTTTAGTATTTTTGTAGTATATAATTTGGTACATTTTAGGAATAACACTGTCCTGTTTAGCTTTTATTCAAAATTGGTAGCGGGTATCTCACAGTCGGGCACACTCGACTGTAGCCTTCTTCCTTGTTTTTGTCAAGCCTAAGGCTAAATTTGTCGGAGCTATTAACATTAAAAGTCATGCATTATTAAGGCATTTATATGTTGCTGTTTATTAACAATTAATCATTTAAAGTTACTGCAGCGACAACGGCGGCATCAACTCTCATCTGAGACCACAAAAAGGCAAATTATGCGGCTGTCAATTTCAGAGCGCACTCGGCAATTTTATTAAAATTCACAATAATTTCATACATACACAGAGCAACTGCTCTGCAACCGCATGCCAGATATCAAGTTATATATATGTATTGTATGTTATATATATCTGTCTCTGTAATTTTAATGGCAACCTTTTTCGACTGGTTAAAAGCGCATTGGTCTGCATAATTTTCAATTAATAATTAAATATCCTTCGTGTATTATCGATGGACTAATAAGAATGCTTCGCGTTGTTGTTGTTGTTATTGTTGTTGCTGTTGCTGTCGTTGATATGGTTACACTTCCGTTTATTAACTTTGTGCATACAATTTAATATTTTTGTGTTGTTTAATATATATTATATACATACGTCGCAATGCAATGCTGAAATCCGCCTTTAAATACCCTCTTGATGTTGTTCATGAAAGCACTTCGATTTTGCTGTTATATAGGGTATGTTGCAGTCGTGCATGCCGAGCATTTGTCAGCATGTGTTCGGATGTGTCAGCAGTTGCTCTTTTGGTGCATCCGATCCAATAATAACTTATTTTTTGCAGTTATTCACATTAATTTTGCAAACAAAACTGCGAAAAAAATGTAATGAAAAAAGGGCATGCTAGACTAGCAATTAAAATGGTTAGCAAATATGCTATGAAATGATATGAAATTAAAGACTTTATGAGGTATCTAACAGTCGTTTCTACTGCATAGGTAACAATGTTAATTGTTTTATTTTTTTGATGTTGTTATTGGTTTGTGTAGTTTTGATCATTTCCCTTGGCATCGATTGCGCTGCACTTTATGGCAATTATTTATGAATATTGCTGCGGCAATTTGTGAAATGAAATTAAATTTAAATTCACACCAAAAAATAGCTAATCAATTTGGGTAAAATTTAACTTTCTAATCAAGAAATACCTCGAGTGTTTGTCGAATAAACAAGCAAGTCAGCAAGGAATGTATATAAATGATATAAATAAATAAAAAGAATTTAGAAATTTGCAAAGAAATACAAATTTCTAACTGGCAGCTGTGACAATAAGAGAATTGTCAAATTGTTTGGTTCGTAGCAACATAACACGACACACTTTTATATCACATGTGTTGCATACTACATTTTAATTAAATGATTGTGCATCAGACACGTTGAGGATGTTTGCTACATTCAATTGTAGGCTGCTTTGTGTTGCTGTTGCTGGATTCGAGAAAATTGCAAATGTGTCGCAACAGTTGCGAGATTCCTGCAACATAAAACGTGCATAAAGAAAATCCCAAACTTTGAGAGAAAGAATAAAATCGTTTCATATTCGCCCAACATTATTATTATATGACTCTCTGTTTATTTGTCGATGCGTATTTAATTGATTTTGAATTTACGTTTTATTTACTTGCAGGTCAAACCATCCGATTCCAAGTACTTTTCCATCGATTTGGTTGAACAGGCTCATGGCCTGAGCAAATATCGTGTGCGTTTCCTCAGCGATTTGCCACTCGATGAGCACTTCTCTGTGCTGATTCATTCACCGGAAACGAATCAAAGCCTAGAGGTGAGTAAACATGCCGCTTAAAGAATGCAATTAAATTCGTCGTAACTTAATAACCGAAATTTGTCTCATCGTCAAGTGAATTTAGCAAACAAAATAGTCGAAAAAGCAAAGTTAAATTGATTTTAATTGCAATCACTTGCAAGATTGAGCTAAGCACACGAATATTTTGTCGGCTTTTGACTTTGCTAATTATCAGATTAAATATTTACAATTTATATATGGTAATATCAAGTATACGTACAAACGTAAATTTACTTTATATTTCTAGGAATTTTTGGTGATTCTCTTTATCGATTGTGTTTGTTATGTTTGACTGCCACACGTTTTACTCGAATATTTTAGTAGAATTTTCGAGTGCAACATTTTGTGTACATTTTCGGTTGCGTTTTCAATTTCGCCAAATTTTGTTTATTTTCACTTTGCAGCTGCAACAGCAGCAGGAGGAGGCAAACAAAAACACAACTGCAATAAGCGCAAATGTAAATACGCTTCCATTGGCATTTTTCATTGGTTACCTGATGCCATTAGATAGTGCAAACAGACTGATAGCCAACCAGAAGCCGAGCCGCGTATCAATTTGTTGCTAAAGTTTCAACACCCCAACGTGCCTTGTCTCTTGCCAAAGTCCGGCAATTTAACATCCAGTGCACGTTGCCACCAAACTTGCCATTGCAGTTGCAGTTGTTGGTTGCCAGTTGCCGGTTGCCAGTTGCCAGTTGTTGTTGCCCCCTCCAGTTGTTGCAGTTGTTGCGTTTAAGGCAACCAAAAGGCCAGCAAGTAGACGAAGAATAAAAATTGCTCTCTGCACATATAAAGCCAACGGAATTGCATAAATAAGTTTCGTTTATGTAACCCGAAACTCTTCCCGTCTTCCATATCTCTTCTCTACCCCCCATCCCCCCTCAAAGCGAATGGTCAGCTGTCCGTTGCAGTGGCAACAGCAAAATGGCGTATAACTTGCCCCTTGCCGAACCGAACCAAACCGAGCCAGAGAGTTGTATACTCTTTACATGAGCCCAATCTCTGAGACCGCCCGCTCGCTTTCCCGCTTGCCAAATTGCATAAATTTCGGCAGCGGAGTGAGTGAAGTGAAACTAAGGCGAAGAGGGGAATGTTGGTGGAGGGCTTCCTCCTCGTTCCTGGCTCCTGGCTGCTGGCCTGGCCTGGGTTCATCTATAAACGCTATCTGGCATACAGCTGCACATAAACAAAGGCAAAGTCGTTAAGTATGTGCCCCGCTTCCCTTCACACGCCTCTCCTCTGCTGACCACATGGCTATTGTTTCATCTGTGGTGTGTTCATCCAACGCTTGGGGACACACACATCATGTCAATAAATTCAGTTCCATAAGTCGATCGCTTGTTCGACGTCTCGCAACCTCAGAATGCTCATTTATTAGCCCAAAGCCCGCCAGCGGCGAGCCTCGACACGGGACAGTTACGTGTTTATGCTTCCTTGGCCAACTCACTGGTTGCCAGCGCTTAAATTGCAACTTAAGCGTGGCCAGGCCAATACAACAAACAACACATTCCTTGACCCCCTCTATAAGTATGTTGCATGCCGCTCTATTTCACATGTTTAATTGTGATATTCCAACGAAATTTTCCAAAGAAAAAGCGAATTTTCTGAGTCTACAATTGAAATCAATCTTCCTCTCGTTATACCAAATATAGCTTTGGTTGTATTTTTTCAGTATGCTTTGCTATACAAAATTTAGTTGAAGCTGTGGTATATTTAAGTATGTTTTCGATATTTTAAAGTATATATTATTAAACCAATATATTAATATCGCTTTTAAATTGATTTGCTTTCAACTGTCGAGCCCACTCGATTGTAGCTCTCTTATTTGTTTTAAAATATTTACTATGTATTTAATTAATTAATATACCAGTCAATTAATTTCACTGTTTTGCAATAAAAGATCAGTTGTATACATTCATTCAACATATTCAACATAGTCTAGTTCAAATTTCGACCAAAAGAAGTTAAAATCATTTCAAATTAATGTTCCTAATGGCATTCTTTTATACATTTTGGTATTTTTTCAGTATTGATTTATATACAAGTCAATTAATTTCCCTATCTTGCGATAAAAGTTCAATTGAATATATTTGTTCAGGTCTCAAATTGAGTGCAGAACTTGGAGTTTAAAATGATTTAACATTAATATTCTTTATTGCAAGCTTTTGTTTCTAAGAAATACAGTATTATGCTCGCTTGTTCTGCAGAGATCTTAATTATAATCATTTAATCATCTAATTCAATTTAAAAAGCTCCAAAAATTCGCAGTTGTCATCTATGTCTTTCCTCGAAAATTATTCATCATAAATTTCGCTGCTAAGCTTTGTGCAACTGCAATTGGGGAAATCCTTTTTAGAAACTACACAAATGTTTTTAAACAATAAACATTGAGTTAATAATTTACTTTTAGTTTCGTTGTAACTACAATTAAATCGTTGCTGGCCTTGAGTCCTCGCCGAGAATGCAAACTTTGTTCGAAGAAAATGTCTGCAAATTGTAAGCGAATACTCGCACTCGAACTGTGAATGTCAATTGCATGGCTAGTTGCCATCGCAGCTGCCGTTGCCGTTGCAGTTTGCAGTTGCAGTTGGTCAAAATGGCCAAAAAGTTTTAGCAATTTCGTATAATTGATTTCTGTGCGTTTTGTTGCGTTTATTTGGCTTTGGCATTGGCCAAATTCACTTCCGAGCTCTTTTCTGCAGATTTTTATTTATTCATTTTATGTGCACAGTCCCAGCAGAAATGCAAACATAGCGAAAGAGAGATAGTGAGAGTGAAAGTAGAGACTCCAAGGACGACGCTTCTTATTTCATTTGAGGCAAGCGTCAAACTCAAGTCGACAAATCTAGTAAAGTTTTTAAGCTTCTTCATTTTCTCTGTTTAACACTTAACCCTTATGCTGGTCCATTGTTATTGCAGGTTCCCATCGTTGGCGACACGACGACGCTGCAAAAGTGCTCAACAAAATCAACTGGAGGACCTTTGCTGCAATTGCTGATCGAGAATCTAAACTTTATCGTGACTATGATGATAATTGTTGTTGCATCGATATGGGGTGAGTAAAATATAAATATAATATTAATGCGATTCAATTGGCGCATAAATCATGCAACAGGGCAAACAAAAAGGCACAAAATGTTGTTAGTGCCAAAGGCAATAAATCATAAGTGCTTGTTGTTGTTGTAGTTGTCGACGTTGTCGTTGTCGTTGCTGTTTGCAGTTAATCGCAAATTCCATGAATTTTTAATCATGGCAAACGCGAAAGGCGAACAGCAGCTTCACCTTAGCGGCATCCTTAGTGTTATCCTTTGACGCAGACCTTTTTAGTGACGCTTCATGCGACCTGCGCTTTAGGACAACGCTTCGTTAAACTTTGCCATTTTCTTGCATTTTTACACGCAGTCAGAGTCAGATACTGAGTCAGAGTCAGAGTCAGAGTCGAGGCTATCCGAGTTGTCCTCTCTGCCATCGCATAGTTTGGTGGCAAAAACTTTTCTGTTTTCTGTTTTCGTTTTTTTATTTCGGAAGCGTTTTGCAAACTCTCGCTGCTGTGTGTGTGTGTGTGTTTGCCATTTTTCAATGTTGTTCTTCTCGGTTCGGTTTCGGGATGTTCGGTTGTTTGGCTGTTCGGTTGTTATCGGTTCCAAAAACACTTTACACCCAATAAAAAGAAAAAAAAAAGGTGTAGCTAAGGTAAACTTAACTGGAGGGTTTACCTTGTTCGCCTGCCAACCGCAAACTGATAAGAACTTTGTCTGTTTTCTGTATTCTGTGCTCTGTTTGTTGTGCTACGTGCAACATATACACCCACACCCACACACATTCAGTGACCCTGCTGACACGATGCGTAGACATAAACAACAACACAAACAACTTGAATGTTGCAAGTGCAACTTGATTAATTGCAACAACTGTTGGCCATGTATGCAAGTATGTGTGTGTGTTTGCAATTGCCTGCAGTATATATTTTTTTATTTCTATATATATATGGTTGATTTTATTCTTTCTTTTTTTGCTCTTTCTCTTGCAGTTTATGTATCCTTCTTCCAGTCACAGGGAGTCGTGCAAGTCAACTCCGAGGGTAAGTTTAATTAATAATTTTGAGTGCACAGCAAGAGCAACGCCTGAGGCAACAGCAGAAGTATCAGCACAGAGAGAGAGGGGGAAGGAGACCATCTTCTTCTACGCTCAACTTTTGCTACACTTCTCTCTATTAGTTTTAAGTTTTTAGTCATTTCGTGCATGAATACCAAAAACTTTTTCGGAGCGATAACAGGCCGCAGTCTTTGCACTATCATCATCAGTTCGAGGCAGCGCGCTACCAAAATTTCTTATTTATGACTTAAACTTTGATTTTCTCCCTCTTCACTTCTGCGTCGCTTGCCTCGTTGCCTTGCAGTATTTTGCTTTCTTTTAGCCACACCACAGTGGGGTCGACATTTGGCTTTAGTTTTTAGCTTTGGGGATGCCAACGAGCGTGATATGACTGCCAAAAATAAAAAAAATAATGTAACTGACCAATTGGCATGATACTCAACGCCGCTATAAATATCCTTTTGCCTGCTGATTAGCATCAGAGAGAGAGAGAGAGAGAATCGTAGAGAGAGAGAGGGAGAGTAGAACAAGAATGCTGCAGTCGAGTGTGCTTGACTGTGAGATACCCGCTGCACAGTTTTAATAAAAGCAAAACTGTGTGGCAAAATATACCATACAGCATAAATACAAAAATATACCAAAGCCTATATTTGGTATGTTGATTACATTCAAAATATACCATAGACATTAAAATATACCAGATTGTCAGCCTAAGCAGCAAAGATTCGATTACATTAGGCGTAATTTGTCACAGAAAAGTATTTCTATAGCTTTTACAATGTTTATACGATTGCACAAAGTTATAACAACCTTCTGCCCTATACGTAGTGGGTATAAAAAGGAGGACAAGCCTGAATTGCAAATCAATTTGATTTGATTTGAAATGCAATCAGAGTCAACACACTTGCCAGCACATAAATATACTCAATTCAAGGACATCGCTAGCCATTTGTGTGGCACAAATCGAAACGTTAAACAAACCTTGACACCACTTTAAATTTAGCAACAATTTCTTAAGTTTTTGTGCAATGTTGTTGTTGAAGTGCTGACCGATAAGCGCACGTGTCTCTGTCTCCGACGTATTTAGCATTTTATCAGCATTGGGCCACAACTTGGCAACAGTCAAATTACCTTAATTACAAAATTAGTCTAATTACTTAAGATTTGTGAGCCTCCACTTTTCTGCCCACTTCTAATGAGCTCTTTCTCTGTCTCTCTCTTTCTCTGCTTATATCTCTCTCTCTCTCTTGGCGAGGTCAGCAAGTTTGCTCGCCCATCCGCACGTAATTTTTACACTAATTTTAATAGCTAAATTATTTGCTGTGCTGTGTGTGTGTGTGTTGGCCAAAAATGTTGCCTGTGTTTTTGTTTAGCCCACTCATTTTTCATGCCCGACGAGCGCTTTAGTTACTAATTACTTACAACACGGTTTTCGCCGCCAAAGAGGAGGAGGAGGAGGAGAGGCTCGACAGGTACACGCCTTCTTTTTGGCGGAAGTGTCGGAATTGTATTTAAAGGTAGAAATAATTGGCGAGTGCTTTAAGCGAAAGTTTGTGTAGAAAATGGGCAAAATGGGAAAAACCAAAATATATATTTCGGTATTAATAAACAATTTCATTTCTTTTCCTTTTCGTTTTCTTTTTCATAGCTTTCCAGTCAAGCGCGTCTCGCAAAATTTCCCCAAATTCCTCGGCGTTTAATGCATCGCCCAACAAATCATTCGGAGGTAAGTCGTCGCAATCATCGATTGTTATTTATTACGCCTGCTTAATGTGCCTTAAATCGTCTCGTTGCAGATATGTCGAGTCGCTCGCTAAGCCGCTCGCCCCGTTTGAACGAGGGCGAAGAGTATTTTGTCTACGGTAATCCACAGATGAGTTCACCCAACAGAACTCGTCGCTTCAACTAGTTTACCATGTTGCAGAGAGGCTGCTGCAGGAACTGATTTCAATTTAGGCAGCTAGTAAGGTAGTTTTAAGAAGTCATAGATGAGAACTCAGGTAATGACGTCATATCGATAATTCAGTGTTTTGGTTTCTATGTAAATACTATAAACAATAATTAACTGTAAGATATGTTAGATAAGCTCAAAAGATTACGATTATACCATATAGTGAACCTAACTCATTTCTATAATATTTATTAAATACTTAACTTTTGTAAATCTTTTGTTAAATATTAGCACACTGTTTTTGTAATAATAATGAGGAATAAATAAAGAGGTAAAAAAATGGATTTTCAGCTCTTTTGTTTCCGAGGGGTGTCCACACCAACCACGTTCCGCCACGATTTCCGCTGCATCGTTGGCTGCAGCGCACGTGCAAAGCCACTTCAATTACTCTGGCTTCAGGATTTGCTTTTGCCTTTGCTTCGACTGTGTCTGCCAATGTGTTAAGTGCAATCTGAGTCAAGTTGCGTCGAGTCAAGTACTCAATTTTTAAGCGCTTTTTAGCTGCACAGCTCTTGCTACAGAGAGCTGAGAGCTGCAACTGCAGTTTCAGCTGGAATGTATGCTACGATTTTTGTTATATGCATTTCTAATTAGAAAAGCATCAAGTCAAGTATGCCATTAATTTTACATTACATGAGATACCCGCTGCACAGTTTTAATAAAAGCAAAACTGTGTGGCAAAATATACCATACAGCATAAATACAAAAATATACCAAAGCCTATATTTGGTATGTTGATTACATTCAAAATATACCATAGACATTAAAATATACCAGATTGTCAGCCTAAGCAGCAAAGATTCGATTACATTAGGCGTAATTTGTCACAGAAAAGTATTTCTATAGCTTTTACAATGTTTATACGATTGCACAAAGTTATAACAACCTTCTGCCCTATACGTAGTGGGTATAAAAAGGAGGACAAGCCTGAATTGCAAATCAATTTGATTTGATTTGAAATGCAATCAGAGTCAACACACTTGCCAGCACATAAATATACTCAATTCAAGGACATCGCTAGCCATTTGTGTGGCACAAATCGAAACGTTAAACAAACCTTGACACCACTTTAAATTTAGCAACAATTTCTTAAGTTTTTGTGCAATGTTGTTGTTGAAGTGCTGACCGATAAGCGCACGTGTCTCTGTCTCCGACGTATTTAGCATTTTATCAGCATTGGGCCACAACTTGGCAACAGTCAAATTACCTTAATTACAAAATTAGTCTAATTACTTAAGATTTGTGAGCCTCCACTTTTCTGCCCACTTCTAATGAGCTCTTTCTCTGTCTCTCTCTTTCTCTGCTTATATCTCTCTCTCTCTCTTGGCGAGGTCAGCAAGTTTGCTCGCCCATCCGCACGTAATTTTTACACTAATTTTAATAGCTAAATTATTTGCTGTGCTGTGTGTGTGTGTGTTGGCCAAAAATGTTGCCTGTGTTTTTGTTTAGCCCACTCATTTTTCATGCCCGACGAGCGCTTTAGTTACTAATTACTTACAACACGGTTTTCGCCGCCAAAGAGGAGGAGGAGGAGGAGAGGCTCGACAGGTACACGCCTTCTTTTTGGCGGAAGTGTCGGAATTGTATTTAAAGGTAGAAATAATTGGCGAGTGCTTTAAGCGAAAGTTTGTGTAGAAAATGGGCAAAATGGGAAAAACCAAAATATATATTTCGGTATTAATAAACAATTTCATTTCTTTTCCTTTTCGTTTTCTTTTTCATAGCTTTCCAGTCAAGCGCGTCTCGCAAAATTTCCCCAAATTCCTCGGCGTTTAATGCATCGCCCAACAAATCATTCGGAGGTAAGTCGTCGCAATCATCGATTGTTATTTATTACGCCTGCTTAATGTGCCTTAAATCGTCTCGTTGCAGATATGTCGAGTCGCTCGCTAAGCCGCTCGCCCCGTTTGAACGAGGGCGAAGAGTATTTTGTCTACGGTAATCCACAGATGAGTTCACCCAACAGAACTCGTCGCTTCAACTAGTTTACCATGTTGCAGAGAGGCTGCTGCAGGAACTGATTTCAATTTAGGCAGCTAGTAAGGTAGTTTTTAAGAAGTCATAGATGAGAACTCAGGTAATGACGTCATATCGATAATTCAGTGTTTTGGTTTCTATGTAAATACTATAAACAATAATTAACTGTAAGATATGTTAGATAAGCTCAAAAAGATTACGATTATACCATATAGTGAACCTAACTCATTTCTATAATATTTATTAAATACTTAACTTTTGTAAATCTTTTGTTAAATATTAGCACACTGTTTTTGTAATAATAATGAGGAATAAATAAAGAGGTAAAAAAATGGATTTTCAGCTCTTTTGTTTCCGAGGGGTGTCCACACCAACCACGTTCCGCCACGATTTCCGCTGCATCGTTGGCTGCAGCGCACGTGCAAAGCCACTTCAATTACTCTGGCTTCAGGATTTGCTTTTGCCTTTGCTTCGACTGTGTCTGCCAATGTGTTAAGTGCAATCTGAGTCAAGTTGCGTCGAGTCAAGTACTCAATTTTTAAGCGCTTTTTAGCTGCACAGCTCTTGCTACAGAGAGCTGAGAGCTGCAACTGCAGTTTCAGCTGGAATGTATGCTACGATTTTTGTTATATGCATTTCTAATTAGAAAAGCATCAAGTCAAGTATGCCATTAATTTTACATTTGCGCATTTGAAGTGCGCCACGCCCACGAGCTCTTCAGCTAAAAAAAAAAAAAAATGGGCAAGTACTTTTGCACTGTAGCAGCTGCAACGCTTGTAAAAAAGTTATTTTTTATTCGCGAGACAGTGAGAGTGTGTGGGTGAGTATTTATTCACGATTTCTCTGGCCCATTCTCTGCGATTTGATTCATGGACTATATGCATATATATTTTTTTGCGCCGTTTGTTGTTTTTTGCGTTATTAATTAGTTTTAAATCGGCATCTGCAGCAGGCAATTGGGTCAGCAATAAAATTAGTTGAGCCTGCACTCGATACATTTGCATATTTAATGAGCATCGACCATTGCACTCTGTATGTGTGTGTGAGTGTTTGTGTGTGTGTGTGTGTGTCTGTGTGTGGTGTCGATCTACTTGATTTATTAACCTTAATGGCAGCCAGGCGGTAATTTAACTTGTGTGGAATAAGGTTTCCACAGACTTTTTCGGCTACCATACAGCTTCATCATTTTAACGCAATTTCCTTGGCAGTGAAATGGAAATTTCCATTTCGTTTTGACTTTTATTTTATACATATATTTTATTTTTCTCCCCCTCCACTTTTTTGTGTTGCTTCATAAATTATAAATAACTTAATCGTGTCCGAGCGTATTGAGCTGTGCAACCCAAAAAAAAAATATGGTACGAGGGAAAAAGATTAACTTGGGCCAATGTTAAGGACTTAATACTCTTTTGCCGTCGAGTGTGCATGTTTAAGACATTCAACTAATTTGGGGCTGTGGCATTTATATTTTGGAGATACACATTCAACTTGCGTTTCATTTTTCATAATAAAATTGTAATGCCCAACGGGGCCAAAGGAAGAAGAGTGCAGGAAATGGGTTCAAGGATCGAGAAGTTTGCTCAAGTTGACGCGACTTAAGAGCTGACAAATGCCCAGGCATCGTTCAACTAAATATGAGCAGGCAAGTGTGTGTTTGTGTGTGTTCAGCTATTGATTAAGATGCTTGGACTTGACTTCATTCATGTGTTAACATTACACAGCGAACGTTGTGTGTGCATGCGTGTGTGTGTGTGAGTGTGTGCGTTCCATGCTTGATTTGCTCATTTCCGGTTCATTGAAATCCGGTTGGCGTGTGAGTGTCCGAATGTGTCGGCCTGCGATATTCTAATCGGATTTGTGTGTTTGCCCAATATATGAATTATGCGAAGCAAAATGTTTGTGAGCCCAGCCTCTATATACACACATATTTATATACTCTCTATGTGTGTGTATATGTGGGTGCATATGAATTATTAAAACAACAATTAGCTGGTCCAAAAAATAATTATGTACAATCAAAATATACTCGACTGTGCATAAATGCAACTAAATTGAAAATATTTGTTCGATCGAAATGCATAAATAAATACAGCTAGCTGCGCGATTTGTGACTAAACAATTGCAAATAATGTTATTAATAATTCGCTTACAGCGACAACAACAACAATACAAATTAGCTAGCTGCGGATGTTTAAATATTACGCATACGCCACGTCACCAGTCGCAATCAAATTTAAATGGAAATTCATTTCATTCTGTTAATGGTTTTACCTCTGCTGCTGCTGCTGCTGTTGCTGCACCTGTTAATGAATGTGCAGAAGTTACACTTTCGAGATGCTTTCTAATTAAAATGAGAAGCAAAAGATAAAGACATCAATTACACTCTGCTAACAGTTTTTGTTTCCAGCTGTCAGCTTATTCGGCACTCGCTGATTCCTCTCGGTCCTTGGTTCTCTTTTTCTCTCTCTTTCTCTGTTTCTCTGACTCTATCGCTGATGCTGCAGATTCTAATTAATTACACAGTCATATGACTCGCGAACATTCACACAGACTACAGCACTTGAACACACACAGAACAACACACATTTGGCTTTCGTTTCAATTTTCTGCACAATTTTTACAACTAAAATGTTTACATTGTCTTCAGCTAATTGAAATTCTAATTATTTTCATGAATTCATAGCCCGAGTTTGAGGCGCAACCGATAAGTAATTAAGATAGCGGCAATTTATCATAATATTGTACATAGTACACTTTATAATAAAAAGATATGCATTTTCATTAGACTTAACAATTTATAGTTCTTTTTTTTATTTTCACATTTTGCTTTTCGCTCACACTCCGAGCTTAATTGCTGAGGTAATTGCGAGAGAGAGCCGAAATTTGGGTGGGGAAATATCATAAAAATTACGTTTTGTTTATCTTAAATGTCATAAAATAAATTTACAAATTTACGAATAGTACAATAATCAAAAAAATATACATAAAGTATTTATAATCACATCACGGTACTCTTGATAATCGTAGCACACAGACTTTGGTCGCACAGAATATAATCTTGTTGTTGTTGTTTATACCCGCTACCCATAGGGTAGAAGGGTATTATAACTTTGTGCCGGCAGGAAATGTATGTAACAGGCAGAAGGAGGCATCTCCGACCCTATAAAGTATATATATTCTTGATCAGCGTCAACAGCCGAGACGATCTAGCCATGTCCGTCTGTCCGTCTGTGTGTCTGTCCGTCTGTCCGTCTGTGTGTCCGTCCGTCTGTCCGTATGAACACCTAGATCTCAGAGACTATAAGAGATAGAGCTATAATTTTTTTTCGACAGTATTTGCTATGTTTGCACGCAGATCAAGTTTGTTTCAAATTTTTGCCACGCCCACTTCCGCCCCCGCAAACCAAAAAATCGAAAAACAAGCGTAAATTTAAAGCTAGAGCTGTGAATTTTGGTATATAGTATAATTACTATAGTAGTTATGATTCCTGAAAATTTGGTTACGATCAGATAAAAATTGTGGAAGTTATTAAAGAAATACTTTTATATGGGCAAAAACGCCCACTTACTAGGGCTCTTAGTTGCTTTGGCCGACAATCTGGTACATTGTGCCGTCTATGGTATATTTTGAATGTGTGCTGTATCGGTATACCAAACATACCATTTGGTATATTTTTAGTATTTTTTTTTTAGTATTTTCGGTATATTTTGAAAATAATACCACAATATTTTGCCCTTATTAAAAATGGGTAGCGGGTATCTCACAGTCGAGCACACTCGACTGTAACTTTCTTACTTGTTTTTTTTTATAGTTTAATAAAACTTAATTAAGCTATTTGCTAATTTCATAATTGAGTTACTCAGTCAAACGTTCGATTTGTATCGTCGCATGTTTGATGTTGTACTTGCTGCCGCAGGCCAATTTTGTTGCCAGCTCCAACACCGCATCTGAATCACTCGCCAGATCTGTACAGTAGATATATATATATAGTGAGTGAGTGTAGCTGAGTGTAAAGGGAGTAAAGTACACTTTTAATGCTTACCCACAACCAGATGCGCCATCAGCACGCTGTGGTCACTCGTATGCTGCCAGACATTCAGATGATGCACCGATCTATAAGGAAGTATATAAAATGAAATTGTTTAATTGAAATTAACAGCAGAGTTCATTCCACTCACTTGACACCCGTTATGCTGGCCAAGTCATGGTGCAACGTCTTCAGACAAATGTGCCGCGGCACCGCGTCCAGCAGTATCGAAATGGACTCTCGGAACAGCTGCACCGTGGTCATAATGACAATGACTGAGAAGAGCAGCGTACACAGTGGATCCGCGTATTTTGCACTTGGCTGGGAATAATAATGGCAATAGGGAGCAGAGTAGAGGTCAGTTAGTTAATTGAATTATGAAGCTGACTGTGTGTCTAGACTCACATAGAATTTGATTAAGACAGCCGCCAGAAAGACGCCAATACTCTGCACCAGATCGCCAATGACATGAATCATGGCCGCTCGCAGATTTAAATTGCGTTCCGTTGCACTATCAAAATTCAAGAGAGGAGGGAAAGGGGAGTATTGAAAAGGTGGGAGAAAGAGGGAGAAAAACAAACAAATATTAACTTTGGGCTACAAATTAATAACTGCAAATCAAGCTGCACAAAATGCAACTAAATTAAACTCCCATAACATGTAATCAAACAAACAATCGCCTGCAGTCAGCAGTCAGCAGTCAGCTAGCTGATTGTTTTGTTTTTCCTGCTAATTATGGTTGTTTATGCCACTCGTATGTTTGATGCTGTTGTTATATATTTATTACAATATTGCATTGCATTTTGATATGGACGACATATAAAGTAGAAGGGTATTTTAACTTTGTGCCGATAGGAAATATTCGTCATCTCATTGAAAAGCTATTCAAATAATAGGTTTATATAGAAATCTGGTATATTCTGTTATCAATGGTATATCTTCAATGGAGTAATATGATATTGGTATAATTTAGTATATTCATTTTTTATATCTTATCAATAATACCGGTCTTGGCACTGTTTTGCTTTTATGGATAATATGTAGCGGGTATTTGTTGTTATAATGTTATTATTATATTATATTAACTTTTGATACTGACGAACCAAAGGGTAAAAGAGTTAATATCCTTAATAGGGTACCTTACCTCACTAGTTTTAATAAACTTTCTATCGATATGAAACATTCGTCATCTCATTTAAAAAATTTTAATGTTATATTCTATACGGAATTTTGTAATATTTTTTGCTGAATGGTATATTTTAAATGCAGTAGTATGGAATTGGTATATTTCGGAATATATGTATATATATATATATATAATATAAATATATTTCATGAATATTTTGCTTTTATGTATAATATATGGCGGGTATTTTACAATCAAACCCACTCAATTGCAGCTTTACTTGTTTTCGTTTTTAATTCAACAATTTCAGCAACGCATTTACCGCAGGTCATAAAATTACAACATGCCATTTGAACTCGTAGAACTCCCCTCGCAACCAACAATTGTACCTACCCATCGTGCTGGGCTGCCTTTAAGCCATTTGGTATAACAACATTATGGCCTTCCTCGCTGCCACTGCCTGCATTTGCCTCTCGATATCCATATCCATGACTGTGATTGTGACTGTGACTGTGACTATGGCTGTGACTGTGATTGTGACTGTGACCATGGCTGTGACTGTGACTGTGACCATGGCCATTGTTTCCCATAAACCAGGATCCATGCAATACGAACATCATGCTGCGAGCCAAATAAATTAATATATCATAAATACATATGTTTAATTACAAGTGGGTCAAAAGAGTTTACTCAAAGCAAGTGCTCGAATTATTTTTGGAGATTTATTCAGCTGCAAATTGCCAAATACCCCAATTAGAATGCTGCCAAACGAACAAACATTTTGGCAAGCGAACCAGCTTAATTGATGTGCTCCACATCGAGGTCTTTATTATCGTCTTACCAATTATTGATTTAAGCAAATATTGTACAAGAAATTGCTTGGCAATTGATGAATGAAAGCTAATTGGTTATTTTTAGATATACTTTTTATTTGTGACGTTATTTTTAAATGAATATTTATTGAGATTATCCCAACTTGAATTGATTTGATTTAATAAAATTTTCAATAATAATGCAGTATAAAGTCTATAACTGCATATTCATAAATTATTGTGCCATGAAAATACGAAATTTATTTATTTTATTTTATTTTTATTTTAGTGTAGAATTCAATTTTATACAACAATTATTTTTTAAATACTTCGCTGTGTTATTATGCAATAATTTGAGGTTTAAAATAATAAATTTGATTTTGCTCTTAACGTAGACAGTTTTATTGAATTATTTTGAATACGCAATTAAAGATGGACGCAATTATAATCGGCATTAAACTATATAAATATTCGAAAATCTAATAAATTCTATCGCTTGTGTGCTGCGCTTTAAAACGTAATTAATGGCAAGAATAAATATTAGCTTTTCTGAAAATTAGAGCACACTACGGAAAAGAATTTGCAATATAGAGACTATTGATATCATGATAAGTCTATCGATTGCATGATATGTTGCATCACTGACATGTTAAATTACTTTGGTAATTTGCAAGTTGCAAGTTGCTGCTATGCGATTCGTATCTAATTCGTGTACTTACATAATATTAATACCAATGCCAATGGCTGAAATGCTCATCATAACATTAACATCCAGCACAAAGTCCTGTGAGTAGATGCGTTCGATGGCCACAACGACCAGCATTGCGGTAAGCAGCCAAATGCCCAGAATGGAGGCCAAAGCACCCATAACCTCTGTCAAAGGAGCAAGCAACAACAACAAAAAAAAACAAAGTAAAGACAATAGATGAGAGTTTCCGAGTGAAATGGCAAGTTAAACGCACGCCAAAAGCAGCAGCAGCAGCTGCAGCAGCTGAAGCAAGTGCAGGACGTGGCCTAATAATAGACTGGTTGATAACTAACATGTCCTCTCTCAGTCTTGGTATAAATGCAATTACCGTGCAAGTATGTGTATGTGTATGTGTGCGTGTGTGTGAGTATGAGTGAGTGGTTGGACTGTCAACTGGTCGTGCACTCATTAGCATAGTGTTGGCCATCATAATTGGGTACTTACCGAAGCGTTTGTAACCAAAGGACATGCGTGAGTCCGGCGGTCGAGAGCCCAGCCATATTGCAACCAGACCGATGACGAAGCTAATGCAATCAGATGCTAAATGTGCGGCATCTGCCATAATGGCGAGGCTTCCGGCCATATAACCGCCAAGGAATTCAATGATCTGCGGATGCCACAAAAGTGTCAGTGTATGTGTGTGTGGGTGTGTTTGTGCATTTTCTGCTGTTATTGTTGCTCAAATTTATCATAATTAAATGAAGTATGCACATCTGCATGTGTGTGTGTGTGGGAGGGTGTGTGTGTTAGAGTGTTCACTGTACTTACCATGAATATGCAACACAGCGAAATTGCGAGCAGAATTTTAAATTTCGCCTCTTGCGCCGATTTGCTTTTAAGGTTCGTTCCAAAGCCCGGCTGCAAACTGCGACAGCCCGATGAACTTTGCCCCTCGCCCCCTTGCTCGCCACCAACGGCAGCTGGTCCATGCTCCAAGTGCTGCAAGTAACGTAATAATTGCCTTATAAATATGACTGTCTATGTGTGTGTTCGACTGTGTAAGTGTGTGCATATAAATGACTGCTGGGACTGTGTGTAGTGCAATTTTCATAGCATACAACGAGGAGCCAATTGCAGCTCGCTCCTTTAATTGAACAATTACAGTTATATATATGTACATACATATATTTTTATATGTGGCAACGGGTCTGGCAACGCCGTACAAGTGTCCAATCGATTACAGCAGCGAGGGTGCTATCGATAAGTGCAGGCACGAGTATCGATCGCGAGTAGAGACACGAGAAAAAGCAAAACGTGCTAACGACGCAATTTTGTAAATATATTTAAAATTTTCACATATTAACCGGTCGAACTCACATAAATTTCTATGTTTATGGATAACTATCAGAAACTTACCAAATTGTTGCAACTATTGTTGCTGCTGCTGTTCCGTAAGAGGGGCACTTCCCACGTCTGTTCGTCCAGTTCCATGGCATCAGCTACTCTTGTTGTTGTCGTATTAATGTCAATGATGTTGTTGTTGCCAATATTGTTGGCATTATTGTTGCTTTTGGTGGTGTAGTTGTTGTATTTATGATGACCATTTGGCATGTGGTTTGTGCTGCGATTTGAACCCACAACATTCAGTCTTGTCTCATCTAGTTGTTGTTGTTGTTGCTGTTGTCGATTATCATCCAAGTAAAGTGAAAAACTTTCGTCATAATCATCATCATGCATTGTGGCTGCCAGAGCGCTGTCAAGTTTTTGATATTTTGACATTGTTTTCGCTATTTTTGCGCTTTTGTTTCGATGCCCTTCGTCCTTCGAGGGTCCTTAGTGCCTTTGTCTTTTTATGTGTTGTGTGTGTGAGTTTGTGGGTGTGTTTGCTTGTTTGTGTGTGTTAGATTTTGAGCTTAGCTTGTTGCCCCTTCTTCTCGATGCTCATCTACATTGCATTTATCATAATTAGTGTGCGCTTGCACTGGCATGTGTCATGTTCACCATCATTATCATTATCGTTATTGTCATTATTGTTATTTTCATTTTAATCGTCGACGTCATCATCATCATAAAAATGGTTGCTTCTTGGCCTGGAGCATTACGGGTTACGAACTAGAAATGCTTGCTTAATCGAATCCAGTCTCAAGTCTCTCTCTCTCTCTCCGTCTCTATTTGCGTGATATTCCAAAATTGTTTCAAATTAGTGTGTTTGCATTAGTGTGTGAGTGACTAAGAGTGTGTGTGTGTGTGTGGGAGAGTGTGTTTTGTTATCAAAATGTGTTCTGGGTTGTTGACTTACTTTGTTTTTAAGTAGTATTTGCACACAGTTGTGTGTTTACTTTGTTTTTGTGAGCTACAATCCAGTTGCTCGAATTCACAGGGTATATATGCTTAGGGCTTATCTTAATATCTTGATGAACAAAAGAAACACAAATTAAATATAGAAATTAATATCAAATGTAAATCTTTCCATTTGCCTATGTAAATGTTTTCTGGCTTCAACTACAAACGATTTTCGGATTAAATCAATTTAAAGTGCTACATAAAATCATGTTGCTATTTGATTTATGTATTTAAAAATAAACTAGTTGATTGATTTTGTTTTTCTAAACACAAGTTGGCATTGCTTTCATTTTGCATTTTGCTGCAGCAAGCAATCGAATGATTTTCATTTTCAATTAATAAACATTCAGCAATTGCACACAGCAATGTTTTTCGTAGAATTTTATGGTTGCGAATAGAGAACGGGAAATTAAATTGAATGGAACATTTTTCAGAAAACACGATTGTTCAATTAACTGTGCTGTATTTATGAATTTTAAATGAAGAGGGTATTCAATCTTCGGCACCCTTAAGTACGTATTTTCTCCCTGCTCGAAACTATCAGTTTTATTTACGCATACGATGTGTCACAGTCTCTTGGCCAACATTTATTTCTTTGGGCTTTCTTATCAGCAACAACAACAACAACAGCAACACGAATGGGGAGAAAGAAGAACATAATAGTTTTGTCGTTTGCATGTAAGTATTTAGTTTTTCTTTATTCTGTTTATTTTTTTATCCTCTCGTTCGCTTTGCCTTGCTGTACGCATTTATTGTGTCGTTGCCTTGGGGACCTCAACTTGCGATAAGCGTCGCCGTCGCCGTCGCCGTCGAAATCATTCCCATGAAACTCTGCCTCAGTTGTTGCCGGCTATGATTAACTTATCCAAGCTGCTTGTCATACGCACACACACTTGACAGACTTTGTAGACACTTGAAATGCCACAACTGATTCAATTCGCAGTTTGGCAACGACTGAACAACAATTAGCACTTGATTCATAAACGTTTTTGACATCTCTCTTCTTTTTTTTTTGACCACTTTACTTCTATTCCACTTTGGTTCTTTTGAGGGACTTTGTGGCAAAATTGTATAAACTGAAGTGATAAACTCAAATTGTGTTTAGATTAGATAAAACATTGATTGCATCGCATAAACTGACTGAGCTAAAAACATGCGACATACATATTAATTTACAATTGTTCAACTTTATCAGCATAGAATTTGAAGTGATTTGTATCGAATATTGAACAGACCAATATCAATATTCGTAACACATTTTGTCAACAAATTGATTGCAAATATATTAAATATCAAGTCTAATGGCAATTGACATTTGGGTTTATTTTAAAGCGACTCTTGAATCAACTAACAAACATTGGTAAACATATCTATATCATAGCTGTTCGCTAATACAATACTATATCTTATCTGGAACCGAAGGTATAGTAAATGTTCATTGTTTGCTGTTTGGGGAAATACAATCTACACTTTAAAAATTGCCGTCGTCTGCGTCTTTAATAAGCTGTCAGTATGAAATATTTATGAAAACATATACATACATGCACATGTATTATAAATATAGATGGGTAGCTAAGACCCGCTGAGTATTGATAAAAATGTACGTGCGCCTGGCGCACTTTTCATTTAACACGGAGGCGAAGAGTCCCCAAAGAGCAGACTCGGACTGTGAATGTGACTGTGACTGTGGAAAAGGTCTCGGAATTTGATTTGAAATGAATTTATTGTTGACAGCGCGGCGCAAATTTAGCGTTCGATTTGTGCTCTATATACATATATAGAAATATCTATATATACAGTATATGTTTCTTTGTGCGCTTCACTTAGTTGTTCTTGTTGTTTCAGTTGATTTTGTGTTCTTTTTTTTCCAATGATTTCCATTTATATCAGTTTATTTATGGTTGCCTGCACTGCGTATAGGGGCTTCTTTTGACGTCTTTTGTTTCTCTGAATCTCAGCAATATTTTTGTGGCAATTCCCAATGCCACATTTACTCGTACTCACTTTAAGTTCAAGAATATGCACACAGCAAACATATGAATTCGCTTTTAATAATTTTTGCTTAATTTATTTGTTTGCCTTTGAATTTATTGATATCATTTATTGAATGTGAATTAATAAAGCATCCATCGACAGACAAACATTGACGTCGCAATGCGTTTCTGCGTTGTTGTATCGCATCGTAGTTAGCATATTATGCCTGTCCATTGACCTTATCAACAGGTTTTTGTTTTTGCTCTGTAATATACAATCGAACTAGTTTGTTGTTGTTATTGCTCGTCGCAGAAGCTGCGTTTTAAACGGTTGTTGCACAGCACGTGAAGCCGGTCAGACAAGAGAGTCAGAGAGAGAGAGAACAGGGAGAGCGACAGCATCATTGAGAGAGCGAATGAGCATATTTAGTATGAGAGCTTTTTGACTCATCTCAATGCAGGCGAACGGAAGAAAGAGAGCGAGCGAGAGAGCAAGTACACGAAAATATAGAGACGTTATCAGCGATAATGAAATTGTAAATGAAGTTGTTTAATTCTATGGGATCGCCGTCTCTTTCACGTGATTTCTGTTTATGTTTCACACAATTCACTAGACTGTTGTTTATATTGTTTACTTAGCACTTTTGTGTATGAGTTGCTCTCACAGTTTTACCATTTGGTTTTTATTTACTTTATTCTTTGTTGAAATTACAATTTTCCATGCATTTAATTTGTCACGGTACATAGGCACATTTCTTGTGCATGTTTATAAATATTAAATATTTTATTACGTAAAAAATATTCGTATTTGTATTGTTTTAACACCTCGTAATCGTTTATACTCGATTGGATTTCCCCATTGTTTTATTTGTCAAACATTGCACAGCAATACTCGATATTCTTTTTTTTGTTTTTTGATTATCTTTCATACATTACGTACATATTTGTGTATTGTCGCGATCATTAGCACGCCGACTTTTTATTATATGAGCGTATGTTATGTGTGCGGTTCTTTCTTTCTGATGTTTTTTTGTTACCGTTGCTAGCGACGCTTCAAGTTCAACTGACGGCAGCAGCAGCAGAGCAGAACAGAACAACAGCCAGCTGAGCAATGTGAGCATTAGAGAAAGGGAGAGGGAGAGCGATGAGCGAGCGCCGGGTGCTGTAGAAATTCGTTAGTACTTCAATTAGTATGGGTGTGTGAGTGTGAATGTGAGAGATCTACGTCATATTTTACACTTGTTGTTGCGCCTTAATCAGCAAAGCGCCCAAAGCTCAACAGCTCTTTGAGTGCTTTTTGCCATTTTGAGTGTTTTCAGTGTTTGCACTCAACTTGCGATCGCATGTGTTGCTCAAGATCCGTTGGAGTGACAGTCTGTTAGTCTGCCTTCAACTTCTGTAAACAAAAGTGTCTAGTGTCATTTTGTTTTACAATAATTATAAATAATAATTAACATTTATTAATATTCTTAAAGTGTAAGTAAATATTGGTAATTACTTTAAATGTTATCTCATTGAAATTGACAAATGTTTTAAACACCTTGTCTCTTAATGCTAATTATAGTTGATACATTTTCTTATCTTACATATTGTAACTTTTTGCTTACATAATTTGAAATTTCTAAATGTATTTCTTACACTGTTCTGTAGACTTTACTTTACTAATTACCACACCATTTTAGTTACAAAACATTTTACATTATTATAGTTAATACATTTTCTTATCTTACATATTGTAACTTTTTCCTTATATCTATTATTTTAAATTTGTAAATGAACTTTTTACACGGTTCTATACAAAATACTTTACTAATTAGAGCACCATTTTAGTTACAAAATACTTAACTAATTACAGTACCTTTTTAGTTAACGAACGAGAAGTAAATATAGAAGTTCAATCAGTTAGGAAGTGTGTAAAATATAAAGACTCATTTCTACAATAAGCACTTAAACAACAGTTAATTTTCAAGTCTTCACAATTTTCACAAGTTTCAGCACTTTTGTTTTTTTTCTAGAATATTAACCAATAAGAAAATATTTCTTAAAATTTCAAATTCGATTAAACTTTAATTTCATATTATTTGCATAGAGAATTGAATGAAATTAAACGAATGAAAGATGTGATAAGAATAAATTAACTCAACTAATGATGTAAATTACTGGGAATTTTTGTAAAGTTTATTCCAATGAAATGTACACCAATTTATAGGGAATACAACGTATATATGCTTGTCTGTACTTTAGTTCAACGTGCATCAGAGCACAATTGCGTTTAATAGGGGGCAATAGAGGCCAATAACCGATTCAATTCAAAGCATGATATCATTTTGCTGTTCAACTCAATATTATAAATTTAATAATCGAAAAATAACTTACATAAGTGCAAGTGCAACAACAAATGAAAAGCGGCTTACAAATGGCAAAAATAACAAGATGAAAATCCAATCATAGCAATAAAATCCTTTTAAATTGCCAATACATTTTAAAAATTTGCATTCGAGATGAATTCTTTTCAATTAGGATTCTGCATTCGCTCAAGGATAATCCTCCAACCTTAGAGCACAATTTGTACAGGTTGAAACTGATATTTTTGTATTGGCAATTTCTTACGTGTTTTGCTGCTTTTGGTTGTTTAAGCAAATCATAAATGGCTATATTTACGGCAAGCGTTTACTCTGAAATGGCCCGAAAAAAAAACGATAAGATTTCAATTAATATTAGAGAGCAGCTTAAACACACACAGATGCCAGACATAGATACGAGGTTGAACATCAAGAACAACAAAGATGGAAAAAAAAGCTGAAGAGAAAATGGTTTTAAGTTACAGTTAATCGCAAATACTTGAAACTGGCTACTTACGAGTATTGCCAAGGTTGGAATCTTCGGAAATTGTTGCAAGCTTGAAAAGTACATCTCAAGTGGAGCCCCTCTGTTAACGTTGCGGCTACGGCATGCCACAGATTACGTATACGCAGCGGATGCGTGTGTGTGGGTCTTAGTTACACCTTGATGAAACGTAAACCACAGGTGAAATATTTAAGAAAATTAAATCCGAAAAAAGCAGAAAATATAAATTAAATTTCTTGGAACTTTTCTTCTGCAACTTTTGAGACCGCCCAACGATGCTAAACCAGCGTTGCGCATACGCCCCGTGAGCGGCAACCTGATGCTAGACAAACTCCTCACGGTCTTGTTTGTATGCTCGTTGGCGTTGCCACCCATTTTAAATAATCGTTAGCAGCTTGACTACTTCTTGGTCCATCCATTCAACCGTCTATCCATCCATCCATCCATCCATCCATCCATCCATCCATTCATCCATTCATTCGTCTGACAAGACTGTCTGTCCGCCTGTCTTGGTTTATCTTTCCCTGAACTATTGACGCCGCAGTTACCATTGATGATGTTGTTGATTGCGTTTGTTTGGGGGCTGGCTTGACTTTTTGTTGCCCGCGTGTGTGTGTGTTGGGGGGCGTCTTCACTGATTGCTAAGCAACAATTTGTGTTTTTTTTTGAGCAGGTTAACGATAACTGACAAACATGAAGCACAGATTAAATATTTAACATTTTACTTCTGAACCTAATCGCATGGGTAAATGGCAGCTGCTATCAAACGCAGTGGCACACCTCCACACACCAGCACACACACCAGCACACACACCAACACACACACACACACTCACACACTTGCAGGAACATGTGCGTAACGTAGATTCGCGTAATTAGAAAAGCAAACGAATTACGTCTGCGGGCATGACTGCCACTTAAACCAAACATCGCAGTCAGGTTGTACCAGTTATTTGGCTTCTCTTTCAGCACAGCTTCAGCAACACACACTCGCACACTCGCACACACACGCAGACATGCGATACAGCAAGTGAAACACAAACGGAAACATCATCGAGCCGCATAACGAAGGAAATCAAGAAGCTACTTCACACAGAGAGGGCAACAAAAAAAAAAGCGTTGAGTAAAAATGGTAAAAATGCGGCGCTTTGTGTGTGTGTGTGTGTTTTTTGTGTGCGCGTGTGTGTGTGCTATGTGTTGGCCATACTCAACACTAAAGGTAACACTGGCTAGGGCTTGAGACAGGTTCAGAAGGGTGCAGGGAGGAAGAGGGATGGCAGGTGACACAGCCAAAGTGAATTTAATACAAAGTGCCTTGAGCATTTCAATGACGATGACGGTGAATCGTTGAGGCTGTCTCTCTTTTTGTCTGTGTGAGTGGGTGTTAGTGTAGGTGTATGGTATATGCCTCTATTTGTGTGTTTAAAGGAAATAAGGGATACAATACCGACTATTTAAAAAAGAACTATGATGAAAGTTGCTTTCACTTTCCAAATTGTAAGACATTTTTTTCAGAAATTTATAAAGAAATTCTTTGTCATTTGGAAATATTTCAAAAAACCTTTATGTATATAAACTTTAAATTGAAATGATATCAAGTAAGTGAAGCTTTAATATAGAATTTAGTTTACAAGTTAAAAACTTAAATTCAAAACTTGGTTGCTTTTTTATGCTAACAAATTAGTACTTTACATTTAAAAGTTTGGTGAAATTTATGAAAAGAAAAATATTGTTTATTTTAGCATAAATTGCATACTTTCATTATTATGTTATTTAGAGTATTTATTTTTTTTAAACTGCATAATAAAAAGTAAACAATTAACGCTTTTACAATGAAAATGGTTAAAATCTTGTCTGATATTCTTAAACAAATAGTAGTTTAGCCCAAAAAGATTGATTTTTGTAAAAAAAAAAAACAATTTATGTGTTATTATACTTAGAACATTCTCTTTTATTCAAAACATTGTTTCAATATCTTTGTGAAAATGAAGTTTATAATAAGAAAGTTATTCTTTAATAAAACGTAGAAAAAGTTTTATATGTAAAGTACATACCAAAAGACACCAAAAAGATACCAAATCCACTATTATAATAGTATATACCAAACGACTTCATTATATTCCAAGCAATAGCCCAGCATGCTTGCTAAGAAAGAAGAGTGTTCTCTAATGACATCACAAACTTGATATATCCTTGTTTGATAGGGCAAACCCGAGAAGCATTCGTTTGGTCCTGCGGGTGCTGCTGCTTCTACGTTCTGTTGTTGTTTCTGCTGCTGCTGCTACGTGAGTGTTTCATTGACACCGAACCATTTTATTTTCACTTTCTTTTTTCCTTTTTTTTTTTTTTTTGCGTTTTTGTTGTTGCTTTTGCTTCTCTTCGCCTCTGCTCAACGATGGGTGAATGAGGACGTTAGACCTTAGCTTTGTGTGTGTTTTTTCTCTCCCACTCTTTCCGCATGTGTGTGTGTGTGTGTGTGTGTAGGTGTGCGTGCGTGTGAGTATGAGTGGTTGAGTGGTACGTTCGTGTGCATTTTGTGAGCTTAATTGAAAATTGAGTGCTTAACTTTGATTTTGTTTTCGGCGGAAGCGACACTCGAACTCCATGGAACGTCACCAAACGATGCTATGCGATGCGATTCGATGCGACGCCGTCTCTTCCATGCCTGACTGACTGCCTGTCCCGCTCTGCCCCCTTACCCATCCCCCGCATTACTCTCACTCTTTACCCCAATGCTGGCTGATTGTTTGTGTGCGGCTTTTGGTACGTTGAATTTTGCACATTGTGAACACACGCATACACACACACACACACCCCATGACATATATGTGTATTTATGTGTATTGAGGGTAACGCACTCGTAGAGTCCAAGTGAGCTTTTCTCACATACAATTTTACACTTCACTTTCTATGCCCTGTAATCGAATCACATAGGCTAAGCGATACTTTGACTGCAATTATTTCAAATTTTAGTAGATGGCTTTTGCAAGTTGTTTAGAGTTTGCTTCAAAGTCAAATGTGCAATGTAAATGATAGATATTGGAAGTTATTAAATATAATGCATATATTAAATATTATATTCTAAAATAAATATAAACACAGCAATACTCATTCATTAGGATATAATACTAGTTACATTTCTTGGTTCGTCTTAAAAATATTTAAGTTTTTAGCGATATAAAATTCCTTAAATTATTAATTTTCCTTACAGGGTATTTTCTAGTCGCGCAGCAGTCGCAGCAACACCGAAAAATTCCTTTATTTTTTGCTGTTTGATTTTGTAGTTAACAGCTCTCGCAGCGGGACGTTCTCGAATTTTTCCTGTAGTTTGTTTTAAAATTGACAAATTGACTTGTTGGCTGTGGCACGCCCCCGTTGCTATTTTTGGCCTGTTGATGGCCTTGTCACCCGCGTCGCTCTCACCCCTTCATTGTATCGTTGTTGTTGCTGTTCCCGCTGCTCAAAGTGAATTCATTAAACACTTTAAAGCACAGCACGCCCTTTATCGGCTGCCATGAGTTTTGAACTGAATGAGTTTTGCTTTAATGCGACCAAAAATGTCCAATGTACATAATTGTTTTAACCGGATTTTCAACTCCCCAAAAATTCTAGTCTACATATAATTGAACTGTCACAATTCGCTGTCAACTGTTTTGTGGATTAGGCAATAGAAATTATAATAAAATTGGCATTTGTGTTGAAAAAGATAATTTAAAGCGTCCCCAGTGTGCATTGCTGACAATTATTGACAGACTAGTCGAACTCTTTACTCGCCTGCACGTTTATATTACTCTTTCCTTTTTTTTTACACGTGCTTTTGCTTGCTCACAGGTTTACCTTCTGTGAAGCGAGTGACGAAGCGAGAGCTTGTTTGTATTTACTCAAATGTCAGGCTGTTGTTTAATTATGTAACTCAATCTAAACATAATGTGTTTACACTTGCTGTTGCTGCTTTTGCTGCTGTTGCTCTGCTCTCCTGTTGACTGAAGCATATTTGAGTGTCCGTTGAATCTGAAGCAACCGCAGTAAATAAATGGCGCATAGCAAAAAATAAATAAGCCACACACACACACATACAGATGTTGGTAATGTAGTTATCTAAACATTTGCCAGCACTAATTACAAACAGTACAAACTGCAAGTTGGGCATTAATCATGGGAATTATCGGTGCTATTATAAATAATGTTAAGCCCAAGCAACAGCACTGACTTCAAAAACACATACAACAAACATACAGCAAACGAAGCAACAAAAACAACAATATAGTATACAACTTGATGTAGGCATTGTTAAGCGTCGACCACAAAATGCATTTTACTTATGTGCTTGGCTTCCTCTGTCTGTGTCTGTGGTTGCTTGTCTCTCTTTTTGTGGTTTCGTCCAACTGCAAAGCGAAGCAGGTCAGCAAATGAGTAGTAAATAATATATATAAGAGTATGTGTGTACACTAAATGTTGCTATAATATTCATAACCGTACTACAGTTAAATGACTCTGTGTTTTTGGTTAGAGATAAAAGTCTCTCTCTGCTTGCCTGCGGCAACAACAAAACAAAAGTGAACTAAGTTCATTTCAAAATGCAGGGAAAAGCTTCTTATTAATGAGAACTGGGAGGCTGCAGCAACCAAAATGAAATGGAGCAATGAACTGCGCATTTGCTAATCCTTATTATAACTGCTAACCAACTAATTATGTTTTATGTAGTCTTCTATTCGAATTTAAATTATAGCCTTTTAGTCAAGTTGAAGTCTGGGATGAATATTAATATAATCTTCCTGTTTTGTGTGCTTATATAATGGTATTTTATTTAACCCAAAACATTACATTTTGCATTAGTGAAATGATTTCTAATACTGAAAAATATAGAAGTTTTTCAAAATATAATGCTATATGGTGAACAACGGCTGTAACAATTTGGTATATATTGCAGTATGTGGTATATTTATAATGTTATACAATATATTCTTATACTAAATATAATTGTTTTTTGGTATAATTGTTTTTTTTTGTATAATATGGTATTATATAATAATTTATATTTTATTTTGTTTGCATATTTTCAGTATTTTGTCGGCATATTAATTTAGTATATTTTTTCAATACAGTTCTGGCTGGTATCTCGTATTCCAGCACAACTTTTCTTACTTGTTTTCTATTCTTTTAAACAACAGTTACAGTTTTATTTTATTAATGGTGTTAAAAATTTAAATTTTTGTTTAATTCAATTCCATTTTTTGTATACAGAATTCAGAATTTTTAACCACTTTACCCTTTTCAAACTTTATAATACCTTTTCTTTATCTCATAAATTATTCAGTATAAAATGTGATTTTTTGGTTTGCTTTCTGTTTATATAAATGTTTACCCGATTATTGTGTGAAATTGTGGTTTTTAATATGCTTTCATAAATTTCTATTCATAAGTTATGTTTATTATTCCCATTTGTATGTAGTTGAGTCTCACATTGAGTTATCTTTTTTCGCTGAACTACTTTAGTTTAAATGCTTTCATCAATTCATTTAAATTAGGATTTGTGCACGTAATTTATTTGTTTGCTGGTTTCATTACGTTTCTACTGATGTAATTATAATGTATTATGTTTGGTTGATATACTTAACGAACGAAATGTCAGTCATGTAATCTGTAGGACCTCGACTTGTGCTTTTGAAGAGATCTCATATTGAGCTCTAACCCGATTTCATGCTCCATCTAAATGAATAGACAAGCACTCATACACAGACACACTTGTACACGTATGTATGTATATAAATATGTGTGTGTGTGTGTATAAATGAATACACATAAAAATCACAATGCGCACTTTGAAATGTGTTTGTAGAAATGTGAGAACTTGACATGGTTGATAGGGTCACCCACCAGCAGCTCTCTTGCTTTTGCTTGGCTGCCACATAGATGGCTGCTGCTTAGCAAAAGGCAAAGAAAACATCAACACAACAACACATACATACATTCACTTGGTGTTGCTGTTGTTGTTGTAGTCTCATCTCTTTCAGCTTGCCCCTTCGTGTGCAGAGAGGCAAAGGCATCATCGTCATCAGCATTAGCAACATCATTGAGAATAAATGCCACAGCAACTGGCTGCGCATTCAAGTGACTTAATTAAACGTTTTCCTGGCACAGATAAATGCCAAGGTGTTTGTGTGTCTGTGTGTGTGTGTCAGCATGTGCGTGTGTGTGTGTGAGAGTCGTGCGTGCTCGTGGGTGTATAAGGAAATTGGCAGGAGTCTCTGGCAGCTGTGGAGTAGACGAGGACTAGTTGAAAGGTGGCTGCAAATCGTTAGAATGAATGATACCTGCCGAATGACTCTGTGTGAGACAGTGCGTAAGTGTTAGTCTGTGTGTGTGTGTGTGAAGCACGTTCTTATAAATTGCACACGAACACAGTTAGGCGGTGCTTCAATCTTCAATCTATTTGAAATTAATGCACGACAACTGCCTCAAGGTCGCTTACAGGTCGTTGTACTCTTTTCGCCTCCTCTCCTCTCTTCTCTTCTCTTCTCTTCTGATCTCCTCTCTTCGACTCCTTTAAGTAGGCTTATAAAACTATAACTGTGCGTGCCACTTGACGCCGTTTTCGGGAGCTTTCTTCTTTGTTGTTTGGGGAAAATATGCCACGGCTTTCATCTCGGTGCCAAAAGTGCATTATTAACACTTGAGTGCAGTAAAAGATTTGTGTGTGTGTGTGTGTGTGTGTGTGTGGGTTTGGGTGTGTAGTACACCCCAAAATCCCATCGAGAGACGAGAAATTGGGGCTTACCATCATCATCGGCTTTTGAGAACTACAAGTATTGGCCACTCACTCACCTACGAGTAGCCACAGAGGAAGGCCCAGAGGAAAGTGGAGAGGGAGACGGAGACAAAGTGTATTGCGTAAATCCCAATACAACTTTCATATTTCTGGTTTATTTTTAGCGCGCGGAGGAGGAGGTGGGCTCAAATTTTTAACGATAAACTATAACGGCGCATGAAAAGACTGTGGAAAGTTGGTTGCGAACTTTTTACCAGAAATTTCCTGCTAACGATCAACTTTATTTTTTTTTCTTTCTCTTTTCTGCCGAGCACAAAATGCAGCACGCGGCGGCAAGTTGAGGCGAGACTTGAATAGAATCAGAGTGGAGGAGAGAGTGAGAGAGAAAGAGAGAGCGAAAGTGCAAGCGAGACTCGAAAATTGGCCGTATTTGTGTATTTTCGTGTGCTGCGAATCGGCCGAGCCCACACGGCGTATGAGTGCTGCTCGGGCATTTCACTTAAAAACTGTTTGGCAAAAGTTGCGGCCATAACAATACGAAGCTAAAACTGAAGCTGAAGCTGAAGCTGAAGCTCAAGCTGAAAAGTTCTTCGTACTGTCGATTGTGCAATTTATATATTTTTATTTATTTTTATATTATAATTTGTGTTCAAATTTCATAAAATCTACCAAGTTAAATGCAATTCGATGCTGCTGCTGCTGCTGCCACTTGCTGCATGTTGCAAGCGGCGGATAAGCAAAGGCAACGAGCTGTAGCTGTAGCTTCTTCTACTACCAAAAATTTGTTTTGGCCCCTTTGTGTGTGCACTCTGTTTACTTTGTGCTTGCCAGCTGCAGTGTGGCTGAGCTGATAAGCTGACACTGTGCTTCCCTTTCCGTTCGCTGCTTAAGATTCAAGTTTTCATTCCACCCTCAAGTGAAATAAGAAGTTAGATAGATATACGATATATATTAGTTTATGTACATATAATTTTGCAATGCTGTCGCAGCCATGCGTGCAATTGTTTGATAGCTGCAGCAAACTCTCCAGTTTTAAGCTTTTGTGTGGCAACTGTTTAAGATCGTCGCTGGTGCTGCGGCTGCTGTTGCTGCTGCTGCTACTTTGCGCCCAGCCATTAGCTTGTATGTACTGCATACATGTCGTATGCGCAACGGGGCACAAATACCTTTGAAATAATTAAGACTTTTAGTGCTGCTGCTGTTGCTGCTGGTTACTGCTTGCTGGTTGCTGGCTGCTTGCCGGGCTGCATCTCCTGGCCTGGCCATTACGTGCCAAAACCGCCATCAGTGCAAAATATGCTAAGCACTTTTGAGTGCCAACTGAGAGAGAGAAGGAGAGAGAGGAGACGTCTGGCGGCAGCAGGACCGGATTTTCAGGGTCTACTATGCGCAAACCGAAACTCTGCATTGTGTACGACATAGGCTCAGAACGTTGTTGGATGCTGGATGCTGGATGCGGATACGAATGCAGCTGGCTCACTTTATGCTCCTGCTCCTGCTGATGCTGATGCTGATGCTCCTCTACCTCTCTGCCTTGGGCTCTGTTGTTTTTGCTAACTGGTGTTGACGCTCATGGTTTATTCATGAAGCGTTGCCAACGTTCCGTTCCCCCTACCCCACCCTTCCAAAACTGCTCGAAACTGTCACGTCTGGCTAGCCCGGTGTGTGTGTGAGTGTGTGTGTGTGTGCGAGTGTGTTGACCAATTGCGTTTAAAAATGAGTCGGCGGTTAGTGATTGCCAGTTAGCATACGAGCGAGTCTATATATACACCACACCACACATACTCTCGTATACTGTGGCTCCCCAAAAGGGACTTTCATTCATAGTCTCGAAGCCGCTTTGATAATTCGCTTTGCAGAGTTTTTCGGGGCCATTTTCGGTGATTTGCATGCAGACGTCTCTTTAGCCTCTCATGCTGCCAATGCATAAATCAGACTTTATTGACAAATGTTTGGGCAGCATTTCGAGCATTGCATTATAATCAACTTAATGTCACACACTCCTGACATTGATCGTACTTCTCTGGCATAAAAACCACACTAGGATAATTCTCTCTCTCAAAAAAAAAAAACAACAACAACAACACAAACACTTTACATGACCTAAATCATTTTAGTCTCGATAAAAACTTATTGATGAATGCTTGTCATCTGTCAGCACAGTTTGCTGGCTTGAAAGTCTCTCTCTCTCTCTCTGCTTCATCTTCTTCATTCAGTGCATCGAGTATTTTATGTGCATTTCTATGACTTGTTTTTCAGCACTTTTGCTGTATACTGTAGTGTTCATTTTTTTTTTTTGGCAATTTTGATTACTGTGAAAAGACGAAAATAGTTTGCACTTGAGAATTGATTTTGTGACCTGATTGATTTAAGTGATTTATTCTTATTTTTATCAGGCAACAAAACCAAACTGATTAAAAGTATTTAAACATTTAACTTTAATTCCATTTCTTGAATTATTTCTAATTCTCACTTTTCTTTAAAGAATTTCTTTAGTGCATATAACTTATTACGTATACGTAATAGATTTATTTATTGGCTCAATCTGAAATAATAAAATATATTTATTTGTATATTTACAAATAATTAAATAAAACCATTCGAATTATTTAAACATTTTACTTTAATTCAATTTCTTGCTATGGAAATAAACTTTCTAATTAAGTTGAATATAATTTAATTTTGAACACAATAAATTTGATTTAATTGTAGTCAGACTTTTGTGTCCACTTTGCATGGCAGATTAGTTGAATATATATCGCACAAAACTGTCTTTGGAAATACATTTGAGTTATGGGGCAGCTGGGTCAACGACCGGAAATGATTTATATTTATGCGCAAGTTGATAAAACACCTTGAGCGTTTTTGTTTCGATACTCGCTTTTATTCTTCTTGTTGTTGTTCGATTTTTTTGTTTGTGTTGTTGTTGTTGTGCTGCATTAAGAGGCTTTTACAGGCACTTGCAGGAAATTACATTTATGTTTCTTATTTTTAGTGACAATTTCCTGTGCACACACAAATCGAATTCATTTGATTTGATTTGATTTGATTTATTTACCGAAATGCATGTCTGACCAGCAAAATACTCTCTCTGCCCATGATGACGATGATGATGATGATGGTGATGATGACATGGTGGTGACCCAAGCAAATCCATGTCCAAATAGTGTGTCATAAATTGAAAATGGCATCCACGTGTCAACCCCAAAAAGCTGACGAAAACACGGTAGCTGACTGAAACAACAACAACAACGACAACAAACCCAATAATGATGAGGGTGCAGAAAAAGGGGTTGGAGGTTGAATAGATGTCACAAAAGTGGAAGACAAAGAGCGGCGCACTATTGTCGTAACTATTCGTGTCTATATAAAGCTGATGCCACTGTGTCCCATAAACCTAAATCGGCCAACGAGCGCGGCTTTATGTTTATTTGATGCTCATAACGCGCTGTTTGTCGTTTTTGCTGTTGCTGCTGCGTTTGGCATTGGCCATAAAATTGATTGTCCTGCTGCGACAGAAGCCAACAAACATCGAGCGCATCAATTCCTTGATTTGCTATTGTTTTTTATATATATATTCGCTTCTTACTTTACCGTGTCTCCACAGTGATTCTTTATTTTTTCTTGTTGGCTTGCCAGCGGCTGCAGTTTCATTTTCATAGTTTCCTTTTCGCTTTTCGGCACTAAAATTCTGGTCGTTGCCGCAATTGATCTTACGACATGCAATTTGCCGTGATATTAAGACAAATTGAATGCTCACAGCTCTGGTTATCATTGCTCAATAAAAGCCCAGACTCTCTCTCTCTAGAACAGAATTTTTCAATTACACGCACTTCACTCAAAAATAGCGGAAACCAAAAACCAAAAAAAACAAGTTCATACTTTTCGCTACTCTTACCTCAATTTTCAATTTTCTCACATGTGCGTAAATACAATTTTTGTGCAGTTATTTTCGAATTTGGGATGCGAGAGTGCTTTTGTTGACGCAAAATGTTGATGCCCTTGTTTTATGGTCATCATCGGCAATGCTGATGATGGTTTCCTCCAACTCTCTCAGTGCTTCTCTCAGTCTCTACTCGCATGCGTGTGTGGCTAACCACCTTTCATTGCTGCGGTCACAGGTCGGACTCTTTATTCGCTCGGCGTTATAACTGAGGGTAAACTGCACTTTCGGCTTACAGGTATTGCAATTTTCGGTTACACTTTGTGGTCAACCATTAGCTCGAATATACTTTAACTCGCAATTGTAATTAAAATTTGAGCTCTGCTCTTGATGTTGTTTGCTGTTTAAATATTTACTTTTGCTCAAATGTCTTTGCTATTTGTTGTTGACTATATCAACATTCAACTATAAATTATTATGCTATTAAAGCAAGGCAAGTTTGAATTTATCCAATATTTCTCTAAAATCTTGACAATGACATAAATTGAATTTACTTTAATATTATTTCAATGAACAGAAACGAAATGCGTAAAACGATTTTCTCTACCCTAAGTGTTTTCGTTGGGTATATACTTAATCAAATTAATATAATAATATTATCAATGTTTTCATTTTAATTATTGTTTCAAAAGTATTTATTTTGGTTGATATAATCTATTACGTATACGTAAAAGTTTTATTTATTTGTTCTAAGAGAAATTAGGAAAATATATTATGACAAAATATTTATCAACATATATGAAAGATAAATTAACTTATGTTAAATGTGATTTTGTTTACTATATAACAATTATATAAAATTACAATAATCTTTGAAAGTGCATTCGTTGTTTGCCATAGAATAGTTGTACTTTAGCAGTTATATTTTATACTTTTTATGCCATTCTTTTGCGATTGTATTGCGGTCCTTTTTACATTTTAATGCTATATAAACAAAATAGCATTTTTTCTTTTTAATTTATTTGAATAAATTGCACACACACACACTCACACACACAAGCTCACACGCACAATATGTGCAAAATTGTTCGAGAGCTGGACAACAGCAATAACAAAAGGAATGGAATGTGAAATGTGGAAAATCATCTGTCAAATGGTTTCACATACATGCATGCAAAAATTGCAACATTGCAATGTGTTTCCAGCTTGTGTGGCGGTGGTAATCTCCGAATGTTGCCAGAGAGGCGGTGTTGACGATGTTACCTCAGGGCTGTGGAAATGCAAAGTGTGGGCAACATGTTTGAATGATGTGTTGCATACTTTTAAGCGCGTCAATAAACACGACAATATTTGTGCTTTAATTCAAAGATTTTGTCCAGGCAATCGGCTTAAAGCGAGAGACAAAAGGCGTACGCCACGCCCACGACACAGGCAAGAGATCTGTAAAGTAGTTTGGCTCTGCCTTTGGCTCTTTGTTTTTAATGACTGGACGCTATTGTTTGGCTTTTACTCGCACTACTTTGGCTGGCTCTCTCTCTGCTCTCTCGTTGTCGTTGTCGTTGCCATTGCTTTGGCTTTGGCGTGGCATGCGTCCAAGTAATTTTAATTCTATTACCCATTACAAGAGAGAGAAAATGCTGCAGAAGGAGCCAGCAGCCACGTTCTAAAGTACTGGTTACTCGGTTGATGCTGCTAGGAACTGGAACTGCACTTAATTTCTATTATAATGATGACATGCCGTCTGTGAGGCAGTCACTCCTCGAGGCCACCTCGAACACCACGCCTGACACGCCTACATTCGCCCACAAATGCCCACACGTAGCACACGAATGACGTGGCTGATGCTGCTGATGCCGCTGCCTCCGTTGCAGTTTGCCATTTTATTTTTATACCGCGTCAGAGAGAGAGAGAGTTCCTCTTATATTTTTCGTTTTTTTTTTCTTGTGCCATTTGGCGACGCGACGCTTCCGCTTTTATGGACATTTAGATGCAAAGTTTCTGGCATAAAAATGGCGTGGCAGATAATTTTCATAATTTTCAACTACATTTCATTGTGCAACTGTGCGGAGGGCGTTGGCGTTTGGCGACGGGGGGCGTGGCCCGGACACAGACCTGGCCCTGCTTACACTCCGCTCTGACTTGGCTTGGCTTGGCCAGTCAGTCGCTTTCAACTGGCTCGTTATTCTCCAGTTTTATTTTCGTGTGACACTAAAAAGGAAGCGAAAAGTCAAAGTCGCTGTTGCTGCCATTGCTGCTGCTGCTGCTGCTGCTGTTGCAGTGGGAAAGTTGGTTTTTATTAGCTCGCTTCTTGCCTTGCATTCTCTTTGGTCATTTTGCTCATATTTTGCTGCCAGCAACAACAAATTTTAAGAGCAGCGGCAGCAGCTTTGTTGACGCCAGACTGTAGTTGGCAGTGTATTATATTTTATTAGCTTTGCTGGCAAATTTATGTTATTAAACGGCTTAAAGCCGTTTGTGTGCTCCATCCAGTGACAAATTCCTTAAAGCCGCCTGAAAGTATGCTATGAAAGTGTTAAACGGCAAACAAGCGACAAGTGTGACGCATGCCAAGCATGTGTGTCGATAGTGTTTGCTTGTGTGTGTGTGCCATCGAATGCTTAGCATATTGCAATCAAAATGGAAAATGTAACAAAGTTACGTTAAACGCATTACGTGGCTGACAGGCGACACAATACATGCTCAAACAAGCACACACACACATCCATAACATATGTATGTATGCAGATGCCAGAGAACATATGTTGAGTCAATCGATGAGGATGCATTTAAGTGCTGCATGTAAACGGGTTTATAACACACACATACATACATACGTAATTCGTTTGCCACCTGCAAGTAATGAAAAAATGTGAGCGCATTTGCTTTGACTTCTAATGGATCTGGTCATGATAATAAACTCTGGAATATTTTACGACTCCTGGCGCGACAAAGTTAGAAGGGGAGTTGGAGATGGAGAGAAAATATAAAATAACGAGCATGCATTCAATTAGTATTCATAATTTCCAACTGACTGCGGGCTGTTGATGCTGGATGCTGAACTCGCGCTTTGGGGTACAGCTGGGGGGTTTTTCAATTTCATTGCAATAATAAGTAATCATAATAATAATAATAAGTTAGCAAATGTTTTGCCCCGCTGTCGCAATGAAAAATCAACAACTTTTGCCCAATGACATCAATTTCATTTAAATGTAAATTAATTTCTCCCCACACATGCAACCACCGCACATGGGAATTGTAAAGTTTTTAAGCTGACTTATTCAACTATAAAGTAGAAAGTATATATTGTGTATATATATGTATGAATTTGGTCTGTGTGAGCGTGTGTGGTTTGCAGTTATAGACGATTGCCAGCTGGATTTATGCTAGGCAATTGCTAGCCGAATAGTCCCAGCAGGCTGAGCCAGGCTGGGAAAAAGTTACCGCTGTCAGCTGAAGTAACGCTTTTTGCTGGCTGGCTTTTTGGCATTGAAAGTGCAGCAAACGTTTCCGTTTTGAACTTTGCCATATCCGACATTTGCTTACTATTCAAATTGGCTTCTGGCTGGGGCCAAAGATGCCATCTTTCTTGGCCCTCCCCGCACCAAGTTTAGGGACTGCAGCAAAGTTTGCTAAACTTCAGGTGTAATGTGCGGAAATGCTCACATTCAGTTTTGCTGGGCTACGTTTACGTACTTTAAAGCAAATATTTGTACATTGACTTGACTTTTAGTCCGCCTCTCTCGCTCGCTCTAAGTCGTATCTTTCCGTCTCTGGTTCTATGCAAATTTAGCTTGGCATGCAAATCAATATAACTCAGCACAAGTGTCACTTTTTGCACCGTTCTTACATGGCCTTATGTAATTTTAATACTCTCTGTGCGTTGCACAATTTCTGCTAAGATTTTTCGTAGGCCAGAAAAAAGATTGTTTTGTATTTCTATACTTGATACCCAGAGGGTAGAAGGGTATTATAACTTTGTGCCTTCAGGAAATGAATGTAGCTGGCAGAAGGAGGCATCTCCGACACTATAAAGTATATATATTATTGATCAGCGCCAAAAACTGAGACGAAATAGCCATGTCCATCTGACTGTCTTGGCAAAAACGCTTACTTACTATGGATTTAAGTTGCTTTGGCTGAGAATATGAAATATTTTGCACTTAATGGTTGGATATTTATATTATTTTATAGCATTTATTACTATATTAATATACCAAATTAGCAATTTGATATATTTTCAGTATTTTTGCGGTATATTATTTGGTAAATTTGAAGAATAATTCCGCACTGTTTTGTTTTTATTAAAAATAGGTATCCCACAGTCAAACACACTTGACTGTAACTTTGTTACTTGTTTCAAATTTGTCCAGCTGTAAATGCATTAGAGCAAGTGCACTTCACAATGTAAAATTTGTCAGGAATTGTGTATGAGATAACATAGTACATAGAATACATGGGAATATTGCATTATTTCTTATCTACCTGTTGGCACTCACAGAGAGAATAGACTTCTGTTTTGTTGGGGTTATTGTAAATAAAAACAATTGCAGTTTTAGTGCTTTGTGCTGCGTGCTTTGTACAATTTTAATTGAAAACTTATCAAACATTTTCCACTCTGATTGCTTTTCACTTGAGTTTGACAGATAAAAATATGAAATTAATACAAATACAAGAATTTGTTGCATTTGTTCATTACAGCGTGCAATGCGCACACTTGTAACTTGCAAACTCACTCAAGTGGCTACACATGTGTGTTTGTGGAAATACCCTGGAATAAATGCGAATGGATGTCAAACATTCATCAATTACGGCATTATTTCAATCAATGCTGACTTTAAATTATTGGCTGGTAGTAACACGCTAAGTAGATTTATTCAATTCAAATTCTTTGTGCCGAATAACAAATTATTGTTTAGAAAATTGTTTCAGGAAGAAAGTAAATAAAAGTATATCTTAGAATACAAAATCAGAAAAGAATATTTATAAGAAGTAAAATAAATATCTCTTTAGGCAGACAGCAACATACTAAGTAGAATTGTTCAATTAAATTTCCTTGGTACGAATATAAAATTATTGTTATGCGAATGCATATAAATGTACGTCGTAAGTCGTATTAACGTACAATTTGTATATTTATGTTACTTAGTTTTGTGTTGAATTAAAATTCTTCGGTAATAGTTTTTGCTAATCTGGATTGAGGTTATAAAACAAGAGAAGAATTCCATCATTTGTTTAATTATAGAAAAACCCTACTGAAAAAATAATCTTATTTTACTCAAGAATTCGGTTATCTTTATCAAGTGCGGTTTCAATTAATTTACAACAATATTGCTATTCAATCTTGAAAGACTTAAGTACAGCACTTGAAATATAATCAGAGAATTCTACAAAAATTAAGCTGCTTAAACTGAGTACAGGGTATCTTTAGAGTTGAGCAGCTTCCTTTAGTAGTTGTCTATTCAATTACAATGTCTTCATTTTGGTTACATTCTCCCTCTTCTCAATCGTGGTCACGTGGCCAAAATGTGTTCAGCTGCAGTATTATTAAGTCTGTTGGAATCCAGTTTATAAGACACTTGTCCAGTTAATTAAAAAGAATTTGATTCTAATCTCGAGAGCCTTTGAAACGCTAACCTAATCTGAGAGGCCATTCATAAAGTTCACGACTCAAGCGAGTGATTGCAGCGATTAACTTGTGAGTACTCATAAGTATGAATGCAAATGCGCATTCCAAAAATAAATTCACACAATTTTTTTGTGTGTCGTTCGATTTCGCACTTATCAAAATCGGAAATTGGAGGCAAAAATAGCAAAACAAAAATCCAAATCAAACATGCCATTGAGTCTATACTTCGCAGTAGTTATTAGCTAGTTAGTATGCGTTACTTTTTTGCACCAACTGTGTTTGTGTGTTGAATAATTGGCGTACAAAGTGCGCCATCGATAAGATGAGGCAATTTCAATGTTTTTCTTATTTCTAATTTTTTCCCCGCGATGGCAAATATATGACAGTCTTAGAGAGCTACTTATTTACTATATATACTATATACTATATTTGTCTGTCTATAAAGAAGGTATGCGTGCAAATCAGCGCGAAAGCATCGCGAGTTATAAATAATAAACAAACACTGTGACATGTCCGCTGATTTGTATGCTATGATTTGCAATGGACGCAGACCACCACAGAGCCGTAATGCACGTCGGTGTTGGCGATGACGATGACGAGCTAGTCATAATCAGTGTGGGCCTTTTATTGACCACTTGTGTTAATCGAAAGTTCTCAACGAGTCAACCGGACCGTCAACAAAAAAATCAACAGACCGATGTTTTTTTTCTATATATTTTGGTGATAAGCAAAACGGGGAGCACACGACTTCGACTTCCACAGTATCCGTATCTAATCTGTGTGTTAGACCCCACTGTATGAGAAGGAGTGTGCTGTTGGCCCCCCACCCTCTCCACACCCCGCGCACAATCAATCATTGATATTTGTGATAAGCTAAGAATTTGCATCACAAATCATTTTGTATGCCTTCCGACCAAGTAGTTTTCATTCCCAATCATTTTGTTTTTCGTTATAAAAGGTCTACTTGGTTGCAGTTTGAATTCAGTGTGGAATTGTAGTCTCAATCGAACACAACACAACACAACACAAGAATGTTTCTGACCAAGGGTCTCATCTGTATTGCCTTTTTGGCGCTGGCCAATGCCCAGTTCGCCACCAACTATGCCAGTGGACGCAACGGCATGGTGCATCTGTTCGAGTGGAAATGGGATGACATTGCTGCCGAATGCGAGAATTTCCTAGGTCCCTATGGCTATGCTGGCGTGCAGGTAAGTTCAAGAGTTCAACACTTCTCAGCCACACAGATGCCTTTTTAACTGGGCTACTCGCTTGTAGGTGTCGCCCGTCAACGAGAATGCCGTGATCGGTGCCCGCCCCTGGTGGGAGCGTTACCAGCCCATCTCCTACAAGCTGACCACTCGCTCCGGTAACGAGGCGCAGTTCGCTAGCATGGTTAGCCGTTGCAATGCCGTGGGTGTGCGCATCTATGTGGATGTCGTCTTCAATCACATGTCTGCCGATGGCAACAGCTACGGTACTGGCGGCAGCACTGCTGATCCCAGCACCAAGAGCTTCCCCGGTGTGCCATTCTCCTCCCTGGACTTCAACCCCACCTGTGCCATCACCAACTACAATGACCCCACCAATGTGCGCAACTGTGAGCTCGTTGGTCTGCGCGATTTGAACCAGGGCAACTCTTGGGTGCAGGACAAGATCGTTGATTTCCTTAACCATTTGACTGAATTGGGTGTTGCTGGTTTCCGTGTGGATGCCGCCAAGCACATGTGGCCCGGAGATTTGGCTGTCATCTACGGTCGTCTGAACAACTTGAACACTGCTCACGGTTTCAGCTCGGGTTCCAAGCCCTACATCTTCCAGGAGGTCATCGATTTGGGCGGTGAGGCCATCAGCAAGTCCGAGTACACCGGCATGGGCGCCATCACTGAGTTCCGTCACTCCGATTCCATTGGCAAGGTGTTCCGCGGCAAGGATCAGCTCCGCTATCTGACCAACTGGGGCACCGCCTGGGGCTTCGCTGCTTCCGATCGCTCTCTGATCTTTGTGGACAACCACGACAACCAGCGTGGACACGGTGCTGGCGGCGCTGATGTGCTCACCTACAAGGTGGCCAAGCAATACAAGATGGCTTCCGCTTTCATGTTGGCCCATTCCTTCGGCACACCCCGTGTGATGTCCTCCTTTGCCTTCGATGACACCGACCAGGGACCACCAACCACCGATGGCCACAACATTGCCTCTCCCGTCTTCAACAGCGACTTGTCTTGCAGCGGTGGATGGGTCTGCGAGCACCGTTGGCGCCAGATCTACAACATGGTTGCCTTCCGTAATGCCGTCGGCGATGACCAGGTCTCCAACTGGTGGGACAACGGCAGCAACCAGATCTCCTTCAGCCGTGGCAGCCGCGGTTTCGTTGCCTTCAACAACGATAACTACGATCTGAACAGCTCTCTGCAAACTGGCCTGCCCGCTGGTAGCTACTGCGATGTCATTTCCGGCCTGAAGAGCGGCTCCAGCTGCACTGGTAAGACCATTGTCGTTGGCTCCGATGGACGTGCCAACATCAACATTGCCAGCAATGCTGACGATGGTGTCGTTGCCATCCATGTCAATGCCAAATTGTAAGCGCTGTGCTTTGTGCTGTGTAAAGAACACAATGAGATTGAGATTACATTGAGATTATATACAAATATACAATACATATACGAACATAAAAGAAGACATCGACTTTTATTTGCTGTTGTCGCTGCTGTTGTTGTTGTACCTGTTGAAGAGGTTGTGGTTGCTGGTCAAGTTAAGGTTGTTCGAGTGCGTGTCGTGTCCAGACATCCATCCCTTCACAATTAATAGCACAACAACCCAGCGAATTTATGTGACTTTTCTATCAAATTAATTAAATTTCACAATACACACATACAGACACACAAAAAAGACGCTCTCATAGATGGGTCTTTGCCGATAAAAGTCCATTACGCAGCTGACAAATCCAGGTGAGTGAGAGAGAATGGGTTGAGTTGAGTTGAGTTGAGTAGTTGGCAAGGATAAAAGGACAGCTGCTGCTTCGCAAAATGAAATGGGGGAATGGCAAGGCAATCTGGTCAAAGGATTGCAGTTGGTGACACTTCTAATGCTGATTTACGCAATGCATGGCCATAAAAACATACATAAATAGAACACATTATCCGGCAACTAACATGCCAAACATATCGCACAACATTATCATTTGTCAGCTCTCGCACTTGCATTCGTCCCCTCTTTCTCTCTCTCTCTTTCACTGTCTTTCTCTCCTTTCATCTCGATCTTTATACCCGTTAGCCATAGGGTAGATGGGTATTATAATTTTGTGCCAACAAATGTAAGTAACAGGCTTAAGGAGACATCTCCGATCCCATAAAGAATAAGTATTCTTGATCAGCATCAACGTTAAGACTATGAAGACATTTTAATCTGTGGATAAATACATAAACCAAGAATTTAGTTTCAATTGTATTCTTTGGACACAATTCGGTATATTTTGTTCTCTGTATATACTTTGAATGCGATAGTATATAGTATATTTTTTTGGCATATTGGCTATAGTTATGGTATTTTTATGTATATTTTGCATTTGTTGATATATTTGCTATATATATATATAACATTTTAGTATTTATTTCGTATATGTATTTTTAGGATTGTACCAATAATAATATGGTATTTTTCGAATGTAATTGTTTATGTTGTCGGTTTATTTTTAGTATTTGTAGGTATACGTATATTGGTATTTATAATAATACGGTATATGTTATTTATATACGGTATGTATGCAGTTTATTGTGCTGCTATATTGGATATATTATATTTGTAGGTATATTTTAGCTACATATAATAAACCTTTGCCATGTTTTGGATTTATTGAAAACTGCTAACGGGTATTCCACAGTCGAGCACATTTAAGTGCAGCTTTCGCACTTGTTTCCGACTCGTCTGGCTAGACACAATGGCAAGTCGAGTGCGCCTGGGTTGTGCCTTGCCTTGGCTTGTATTTAAATCTGGCAAACAAATACAAGTTTTCCTCTCCTGCAGTAATATGCATTTTCAGCAAGCTTTTGAGGTACATCTGCTATCTAGTCTATCCTCCCCTTCCACACCTCCACCCCCACCTACATGTCTTTTGCCCTTGGTAGAACGATTCGAATTGTGTTGCATAAAAATATGCACTCATAACTTGTGTCCAGGGCTTGGCTTGATATGAATGAATGTGTGCAACTCTATCAAAGGATTTTCATGTCATTTACTAGAGGTCAAGTGACTCTCAGTAAGCATATACACACACACACACCCATACACACACACAGAGTGCACATACTAATTCAGACAGCAGTTGTGCTTTGTGTATATTGCAGAAACTTGGCTTGCATTTGGCTTATGTGTGTACAAAGTTGAGTTTCCTGCTACTTTAACTTCCTGCTGACTCTCGCAGTCTGTCTGTGTGTGCACATATATGTGTGTGTGTGTATTGTAAATATATACAAAACAGCGCATAATTCTTAATAAAGTCATAAAATTGCAAAGTAAATCAGTTTTCTGAGCGAACGCAGCGCAGATAAACTCGACTTTTTATTACGCAAAAACGCAATTTTCATATGCTTCATGCAAGAAGATTGTGATTTAGAATGTCTATGTGTATGTTTATGTGTGTGTGTTTTTTCACTGCTTCAACTTTTTGCATATGTGTTGTGTGTGTGTGTTGTGCCAAGGCAAATCCATCTGCATAAAGAGCAAAAAATCACAAGTCACATCAAACATTGTGTGTATAAAAGCCCGACCATGTCTTGATTGCGGTTTTCCCTCTTCGTTGCTTTTCTGTATGTTTTTTTTTTTTCTTTTGCCTTTTTGCTTTATTTGGGCACAAAATGTAACGGAGTCGGGGCAGCCCCTGAGTTGATGTCTAACTGACGGGACCCCAGGCTCCACTAACAGAGAGCGACAGAGAGGGAACGAGAGCTGATTTTGGCGGCTGCGACGATGTTTGCGGTGTTTGCCTCTAGTCGTAGCCGAAGCTTCTCGGTTGGCATGTACAAAAATAAAATTAATTTAAAATTGCTGACAAAGGAGAGAAACGTATTTCTCATATTTATGCAAAATATCCAAATATCAAAATATGAAGCGAGATTCTTGTCGTCCTTGTCGCTGATGTTCTTAATGTTTGTTGCTGTTGCTGCTCTGGATATTGGCGCCACTCACGTGTGCAGTCCCCGACAACCGACAGCAACAAAAAAGCGAAGCTAAAGGACTGCGACAGCCTTTAAAATGTGCGCTTCATTTGCCATTGTCTGTGGTCTCGCAAATAGCCGAAACGTGTTCCATATTGTATATTGAATGTGTTCTTGTCTCCCCTTTTTTTCGAACATGCTTTAAAGTCATCAAATTTAACTTGACACCAGCTCGTGTTTTCTTTTTGATTTGTTTTCTTTCGATTTCTAATTTTAAGAACTGTCTGTTGGATTCGCTTTGAAGCGAAGTATGAGCACTCTGCCAGCACATGCTTTAAATGTTGACGTCAGTTGGATAACATTGCAACCCTTTGCTGGTAAACATGCCCTGACAGCCTGTCAAACAAGTTGCAAAGCTGACTTTTAAATATTAATGCCATGATGGACGCTGCTAAGAACCTCTGCCATCTGCCAACTTGCACACACAACGACCAAAACATACCACAGAGAACATACATACAACAACTCAAGAGGGGAACACACAAAATGATATGTGAAGTTTCAAGAAAAATTGAAATTGATTCAAACGTGAAGGGAGCGACCACACTGTGATGATAAGAGAGATTATATTTAATTGCCAGTTAGTTGAAAATATTGTTTCACTGTTCTGTTGTACTGCGCACATTCGCACCACATTCAATCAAAACTCTAAGGCCACAGCGCCGGAATAACAAGTGTGGTGCACAAAATGGACGCTGGATATTAGAGCTTTTAAAAATTACATTTACCGACATTTATCTTCAATTTTTTATGCGACTCCCCAAACAGAAACAGCAACAGAAACTGAGAGCGCACACAGAAAAAAAACAAAAATGAAGCAGAAAAACAATTTGATTTAGCTGCAGGCAAATATTAAATGCATGTACACAGAAGAGCAGAGAGAGAGAGCAAAGAGAAGGGGACGAGTTCACAGTTCAAAGTTCAGAGCGGGACAACATCAAAATCAACGAGCAGCAGCAGCAGCAGCAGCAGTAAAACCAACTGGCAACTGGCAACGGGCAAGGACGCGCCAGGATGCGGCCGCGAATTGTAGCCATGCTGACAGGCAGCGGAAAGCACATTTGTAACGATAACGTTCATTTCTATTTCAAACTACGATGTGTGTGCGAGAGTGTTTGTGTGTGTGTGTGTTGTGTGAGTGCATCTATGTGTGACCATTAATTTTGAGCGCGTTTAACATGAAAACTACATGGCACAACTGATTTCGTGCACCCAGTACAAACATTGGCCAGCAACACACACACACACATAGACAGATAGACAGACAGACAGACACACACCAGGCAGATAGTTCATGCCCGCGAGCCAACAATGAAACAGTTATACTATAAATAAGTAAGCAAGCGGGCGAAAAAAAAAACGAGAAATAAAAATGGTTGCGAGGAAGAGAAAGCAAAGACAAACAAAATAAAACGAAATAGCAAACCAAATGTAATGGGAAAAAGCGCAAAAAGCGGGTCAGTGCGCACAAAATGGCAGCAATGATGACGGCGGATGCCGCCGCCGACGACAACGACAACGGCAACAGCAAGAGCAAGAGCAAGAGCAACGGCGACGACGACGAACGGAAACTGACGAAAGAGTAAAAAGCAGCAGCAAGTATAAAATGCAGATATTGCACAGCAACCACTACACACACAATTCCCTTCTTGCTCCCCCTCTTGCTGCAGCTGTACGACATTCGTACGTCGTAGATCAAGGCGTGACGCGTATTTTACGCAAAATGAAACAAATAAAAAGAAAGCGCAAAGAGGAAGAAACCCAAAAGCAAATGTGTGCAGACAAAATAATATACAGCATGGCCACAGCACACAGCACGCGTTGTTTTCATTGCGCACACACACACCAACATACATGCATCGGCAACTCTAACTCACACTGCCACACGACACGCGTCGTATGCGTAACGTGCAAATAAATAAGCGCGCTCAAAAGTACGCAACAGAAAAGAGCAACAAAACATTTTCGTTCGTTGTTTTTTTCTGCATTGTTTTGCACATTTGTAATTGAGTGAATAATGTGCGCGAAAAGAAAGAACTGAAATAGTTAAATCGCCATGCCCAATTTAGCTGCATAAATAAATGTTTCTAGTTAATTGTTTAATTGCCAGCGAAAATGACATGAGCTCCTTTAAGCGCCGCAAGCACAAATTGCAAATTCAATTCACCGTTTGTGTGTATGTTTCTGATTGCTGCGTCTGTGTGCATGTGAAATGACAAGCTGATTGCTATTAAGCCTTTGGTGTGTGTGTGTGTGTGCGTGTGCGTGTGTCTCACTGGCTAACATCAAAACCGCTAATTACCGCGTCCCGCGCCTTAAGGCGACAGTGTTTCTTAACACCATCATCATCGTCATTAGCATCTTAGTGCGATATACAAAGCGCATCACAGTAGCTCTTGACACTTTGCTCAACCTGCACTTGAGCTGGCCAACCAATTGCGTATTGCATATTGGTATTAGTGCAGTGTCTCTTTATGATGCTCGGGTGCAACAGCTGTGCCAAAGTTAAAGACATAAATTTAAATTTTTGACAAGTGAGTTGTGAGGCAAAACTTTGGCTTTGATTTACAATGTGACAACGTTTCGATATTTCAGAGTATTGTTGTTAAAGTTAATTAGTTTGTTGTCACAGCTGTTAAATTACAGCATTACGTTACAACCTAAGGGAATGCAATGCAGCGTAGACAAATTACGCATACGTCAGGTGTGCGCTGATGCCGTTGCCATTGCCGTTGCCGTTACCGATGCTGGGATTGTCCCTCGGGCAATTAGGTCAGTGCTGCTGCTGCTCGTGTGTTCAACAACTGAGGTGGCGCATTCGCACTCGTTCTCTCAATTGGAGATATATGGGCCTCGAGTCTGCTGTTGCCACATTGACAAACAGTCTGTCGGATCTGACTAACACTTTGGCTGCCAAATGTCATTGTCAACGGTGGCAACACACACATACACACAAACACTTGGCCACTTTTTCTGCTGCTGCTGCTGCGTTGACATGCACGTTATTAGGGCGTCCTTTGGCAAAAGCCATTTCACATGCTGCATTGCTGATGATGGGACGAAGAAACAGACGTCAACTACTACGAGATGACTATTTGCTGATAAACAGCATTTCTCTGGCCTGTCCGACCAACAATGTCAATTACCAACGTCTCTACACGAGCCTCTCATGTCGAATTATCACTCAGCATCTGCCTCTGCAGCAGATTTGCACATCCTTTTTACCTTCGAATTTGCTTTCGAATTTTTTTCTCTGTGCTGTTTCTTCGTCTCCTTCTCCTTCTTCGTCTTTTAGCTATCTTTACTTCGAATGTGTCTTTCTATTTTAAGTGCTATGCAAATAGCTCGGTTGGCCCGAGGGCTGCTGTTGACGCTGCTGTTGCTGTTGGTATTGCTGTTACCGCTTTGCTTTGCGACTGATTTCGCCTTTTATTCCTTTGTCGACCCGCTTTTAACAGAAAGCCATTGCCATTCATTTAGCCCATTTCCATTGCTTCTACTCTGCTGTGTATGTGTGTGTGTTTGTGTTTAACTTGCGGCCAGCTTGTGGCGTGTGCATGTGAATGTATGTGTGTGTCTGCGTGTTAGCCATTTACTTTTTATTGGTCAAGTTAAGCATTTTGTGTTTAGCATTTGAACACTTGAAATTGTTTGTCGATTTGTTTGCTATTTGTTCACAGCCAACGACGACGACGACGACACTATTGAGAGAGAAGCTCAACAACAGGTCTAACACCAAGGCTTGGAACTTTTGTTTGCGCATATGTAATCCATTCACTTGGAACAGACGAATTTCTCTGGCCAGATTATAAAAAGTTTATGTACTGATTTATGGAAAGAGCTTGATTGGCAACTTTCTTCTGAAAGATTTTTTCTATGATTTTAATTTTGTGCACTTGTTTCTATTCACTTACAATTGTAGTGAACTAAGGTACTATGAGGTGTAATTGCTTAGGTTTTTTAAAAAAAGTTCATTATCAATCAGTTACGAGATGGAACTTTATATTCAGCTGTGAAATTAAAAGAAGCACTACTTAAAATAATATCGCCGCTAAAATATTTCCCTTAAACAATTGCTGGACATTACATCTCAATTTAATTTGTATTATTTTATAAAAAGGGACCTCAATAATATGTCAAAATACCATTAGCTTTCAACAAAAAAAGGTAAAACTAACTAACTAACTAAGAGTAAAACTAACTTTAATTTCGCAATTAATTTCATATTTGCGGGCTATAGCATTTCCTTTCTAAAAAATTGAATTTCTATATGAACAAGTAAAAGCTAATATTTCGATTTTGCTATTTCGTTCAGAGATTATGTCTAAGTAACAAACCAAAACTATTCTGAAGTTAAGTCAATAGTCTAGTAAACACAAGAAGATTTCACTAACACAAAGTTAAATAATTGATGACTTGAACATGTGAATAGTCTGAAAATGTAGAAAGCCTTAAAATACTCAATAAAACTCTTATTTTTTGTATGTAAATGAAATTCAATTGGCCTGTAATTTGGAAAGCTATTTATCACAAAACCGAAATAGCTCAAATAGCTGTCAATGCGGATTCCAGCAAATAATTTTGCTGTTTTTTTCTCGGTTCTCTAAATTGTCAAATACTTGCCCAAAGCTATGCATAATAGCAGATATTTGAGTCGCACATGCACCAGCATATACATATATACTATATGTATGTATATATATAGTTCACTCGTTGTGTTTTTATACCTGCATAGATTTGTATCTAGCCTCGTTTTGCCTGGCGACAGTTGATATTCAGTTCAGTTCTCATGTCTCTCCTCTCCCCTCTTTGCGTCTCTCTCTTTGTCTCGGTGCACGGCAATTGCGAATTCCCAGAGGACTGTTATCATTTATTGCATTTCACGGTGCAGCAGATATTTTGCTTTATTATTATGCTCGTTATGCTCGCTTTTGGTTACGTTGTCAACACAACCAGCGGGCAAACAGGTTTGCTGGTACAATGTAAATGTTTGCGATGTCGAAGCCGTAGCACCAAAGAAATAATATAAGCTTGCGCATAAATAAGCGCATTTTAGCATGCAATTGTGAAAGTTGTGTTTTTATTTTTTTTTTTGGTATTCTTCTGCCAGGAATTTCCGCATTTCTGGCATGAAATGTGACCCAAAAGGTTTAGAGCAATTGCTGGCATAGAACGTTCGGTCAGTCAATCAATCAATCAATCAATGCAAAATGGCGTGAGTATAATTAATGCCAGCCACACTCATATAACGATCTGAGGCCATTTAAGTCGAATGCTCACCATTTAATCAAGTGCTCAATTTGTGATTTGTGTGAGATTTGTGTGCAAATCCACAGCTGACAAACTTGATGCGTTTGCTCAGCCCTGTTCTGCTCTGTTCTGGGCAGGTTTAACGTTTCGAAGGAGGGCATAAATTAACGCAAAAACCACAAACAATTTGAGTGGTTGAGTGGATGAGTGAGCTGAAATTGATTTGCACCTAATAGCTTACAGTTGTGACGGTCTTAGCTCTCAGCCGAGACAAGTTAAGTGGATTAGAACTTTGCCAAATGCTGCTCAAATTAAAAACTAGTTAGCAGCAAAGCAGCAGTAAAGACAGTAGCAGCAGAGAAAAAAAGAAATACACGAAGATCGCAGAAAAGAACCAAAAGCGGCAAAAAGAGCTAAACTAGCACGTCTGTTGATAAATTACTGAGACACAGACACAGACACAGACACAGACAAGAAAACAACTCTGAACTCGTCTGAAAACTAAATTAACCAGTGTATGAACTCAGCTCAAGCACAAGCTCAAAGCCCGAAAAAGCAAAGTCGAAGCTGAAGCTGAAGCCAAATGCAAAACTTTGCACCAAAAGTGCGCAACAAAGAGAAAAGAGAGAAAAAAGAAAATAAACCCGAATGGTAAGAATAAAGTAATACGCCATTTAAATGCCAGCCACGTTTGCGAACGATGTGAAAAGTGGGCCTATTCTTTTTTTTTTTGTGTCTTTGTTCGCCAGCAAGAAAAGCGCAAAAGCCGCAACACATCATGCTAAATACCACAACGAAATATTTGCAACATGTGGCAAGAATCCCAGCAGCAAGTAGCAACAAGACAGCAGGCAAAATGTTGCTTAATAAAATTATGAAGCACTTCACGAAAAGTTGATAATTTTTGGCGAACAAAAAAGAATAAATGAGAAACAATGGCAACAAGAGCTAAACACTTAAAGTTTAAGTGTAATTGAAAACGACAAAAAACTCAACCACGGAAATGCTTCCAAACGCATCACAACCCTGTGTTTGTGTGTGTGTGTGTGCGTTTATATGTCAGCCTCAGACCAAGCATTAATTTAACTTTATGTGGTCTCGGTTCAAATAAACTTCGAGTTAAACTTTGTAAATTATATATATAAAAGCTGCCATAAGCCGAGCTGAACGTACATCGTATGTCGAAGATTGCAAAGAGAGCAGCGCAAACGCTTAAACATTTGCGTATGCAAATATTGCGCATACGCCACGTTTGACGCCCCCAGGTGGAAAAGTCAGTCAAACGTTGTGACATGCAAGAGTTTCTACGTTTACTTTGTACATTCACTCGTAATATCAAATTTTGTTCCTATAAGCGAAAGATTTCTCTGAAATGAAATGAATCTCTCTCAACGTATTTTATCGATACTCGATATGCGCTTTAAGGATATTAAGGTTTTTATTTAGAATACAGAAATTATCGGTAATCTGTAGCACATGCCTTAAAATACATTTCTTAGAAGTAAATAATTTAAGTCGTTGTATTTGCGGTAGAGAAATTCGATTTTTAAAATAAAACTCAATCTGTTGTTATTCCAAATGCAACACAAAATATATTTTCATATTTTCAAACGTATTTATAGTTTATCGATGTTTATTTATTTTTAATAATAATGCAATCTAATGCTAAATCTAATGCTAAATCTAACAAAATGGTGATTTCATTCAGCAAAGTGAATATTTTTTCGATATACAAATATGTTTTGATTTCTTAAATCCTGAATTAATAACATCAATTGAAATTCACTTTGGGGTATTACAATTTTTATTTAAACTGGATAAAAGTGGTCAGAGAAATTATTGGTAATCTGTAGTCCATGCTTAAAAATAAAGTTTTTGGAAGTGTGCCGAGAAATTTGTTAAAGCAAAACGTATATTTAAAAATTCGTTAAAGCTATGAGAGCAGGAGTTTTAAAATCAATAATATAAACTTAAGTTTTGTTGCAATTTACAATTTATAAATGGTTGAGAGAATTTATAGTTTATCAGTATTTAAATTAAATTTCTTTAGCAATTTACATTGAAAATAGTTAAAATAGTTAGAGTAAGAATAGCCTAATATGAGTATAGTTTCAATATAGCAAAATTCGTTTAAAGTTATTAAATATTATATTAGCAATGCTTAGCATCGACCCGAGAAATTATAGTTAATCTGTTTCGCAATTCTGGTGCTCAATTTCAATGTGCTGTTCAGTGTGGCATTTCTTAAGCTGTCAGTGCTTGAATGTCACTTTGATTCTTGCCGCGTCAAGCACCTGATACATTTGCTAATACTCTGTGAGTGTGGGAGTGCGTGTGCGTATGTGTGTGTACATGTGTGTAGCGCGCGTGCATGTCTCATTTCAGCTGCTAATACGTTTGACATGCCGCACATGCAAATCTTATCATCTAATCGACTTTCGCCCCTCAAAACTTCCTGATGACAAATAACAAGAATTCAACGCTTCAACTTTGCTTTTACGCGGTCCTTTTTTTTGCTTGCTTTTGGCTTTTCTTTTTTTTTTTTTGGTTGGTCTGAGCATCAGCTTCCGCTTTTGGGTTCGCCTAAATGAACTGCCAAAGAGCTGTTTCATTCGCTGTCAGACGCTGGGTGACAAAATTTGTAAATGGATTCGTTGAAAGCAATCGCGGAGACTGCAAAAATACACTTGTGCCCTATGCTTTAATGCGATGTATTTATATAATTATAAATAATCATAATTAAAGAGTGTTTCGTCTTCGTGTTCAGGACATTTAATTTAACCTTTTGTTTCGACTTAGATTTGCAGACATTAGGCTTGTCATTGTTGCCAACAAATAATATATGTGCCTTTAATTGTGGATCCTGTCAGGTAAGAGGCCTATGACAATGAGCGGGAAAGCTTTTGTCAGACTCGAGGGGAAAAGTTGTGTGTTCTGATGACCTTTTTTGTGTGCTCTCCGTCTTATCACACCACATTGTTAGCTGTTTTATTTATGCGCAAAGTTGCACAATCAAGTTGTGTTTTACTGCAAAATGAAAATAATTATTTCAAGTTGTTTCGCTGAGGGGTGGGCACTGCAATAATTTTTGCTCTCTGCGGAACATAACTCAACAAGGGCACAAAAAATAAATGAAAGAGAAATGCAAATGCAAATAGCAAAAGGCTGCGAAAGTTTGGCGGAACTTTTGTTGGTATTTTTTCAATGCTTCATTGTCGTGACAGAATCTAATTAAAGGCAACATTCAGACGACAAGCATTGCTTGGCATTTGTCAAGGACTTCATTAGCTTCTTGACTGACCTTGGTCAACCAATAAAGTGTCGTTCTACCTGTTGTATACATATTAAAAATGTAAATTGTATATCAAGCGATACGTATTAAAAAGATCTACCAGGCGAACATAAATCAGCAGCTATCAGAAATGTAACAATTTAAAATGCGCTATAAAAGTATGCTGCAAAATATTAGTTGTGGAATCCCAAAAATAATACTTCCCAAAAGTATGCCAAAATAAATGTTTTCAATTTCCAATTTCATGTGCAGCAAAACTACCAATAATTCTTATCCCAAAAGTATGATTTAAAATAGCATCGCCGAAAGTCTGATATAGAGGTAAAAGTATGCAGCACGCAATATAAAAATTGTCAAAAATTAAAAAAGTGTCCTGTATATTGGCCATTTGAATGCCGATCGTGGTGTCCTTGGGCACAAGAATTTCTCGCATAATGACAAACTGATGGCTGTACTTAAAAGGATAAAAGGATATATAAAATGTATACAGAAATTAGCGTATATCTCGGTCATGTCCTTATTGATTTTCGCGAGTCCTTAATCAATTGAAGCGTACTCGCGATGACCTATACTCTCCCAAATTTGGACCCGATCATTCCGACGATTCTTGAGTTATCCTCAATTTATTAATTTACATATTTTTGGTTTATCCTACGGAACTGAAAAATTGCAAGTATTACATGTCAATAGGTAGAGTTCATCCCTCCGATTCTTGCAATACATGTCCCTTGCAAATGAAATAGGATATGGCTGAGATACACGCATTTAAAATTTTTGTATGTAATATTACTTGCATTAATTCGTATCCTGAAAGTATGCTTTAAAATAATTGTGCCCAACAATTGGGCTGCTGCAAATTAACGACGAGATTGAAGATCTCTTTTAAAATGCCAGTTGCATCACGTGAAACACCAGGCGTACTTAAATCAGCAGCAAGAAGAAATACAAAAAATTGAGAAGGCGCATCACAAGTATGCTGCAAAATATTAGTTGGTGTAAGCACGGTTTCCATTCCAAAAAAATGTTGTGTACCAAAATTTTGAAAAAATGCACCAATTTTAGCAAAAATGTACCACACATTTTTTTCGGTATTTTTTAATACTATATTTTGTTAAAGTTTTTTTAAATTATCTTTTATTATTTCATATTTCATTTTTTTCTTCAAATTATAGTATAGTATTTACTATATAAAAGAAAACAAAAGCAGAACTTTTATTTAATCAATTATACTTTTCAAACATAAATAAATCAAAATCAGAACTTTCACTTGAATAATAATGAATCAAATATTATACTATCTTAGTTAATTTTAAAAAATGAACAGTCTTTTGTAGACCAAGCATAGTGAAGGTCTTTACAATCAATCAATTCCTTGCAATACATTATGTTATTTAGTGTGTTAAATTCAAATTTTTTGGGCAATTTAGTTTTCATTAAAGAAATTTCAAAAAACTTACGCTCTGCAGCACCAGAGATAACATTTGTGGCAACGACATCAAGTTGTTTATGAATTCTATTAAGCTCCTGAAAAGCGGTTCGTCAACAGCTTTTTTTTACTTTCAATGTCTGTCCAAAATTTACGAAAATTTTTTTCTTTTCCCTGATTTAAAGAAAGTCGGAGTTGGTTCCATTGGAATATTATTTCATCAGGATCACCATTGTATAAATTTTCAAACGTTTTTATTAGAGGTACTATGGAAAGTTCTTCTTCGCTTAGAAATTTGGCTGAATCACAAATTGTGATTCACGATATATAACTGTTTACGTAGTGATGGACCTTTCATTACCAAATAAATTAAAATTTAAGACACTAAATACATTTTAAGAATACAATACATTAAGTTATTGCAAGGAATTGATTGTAAAGACCTTCACTATGTTTGGTCTACAAAAGACAGTTCATTTTTTAAAAATTAACTAAGATAGTTTAAAATTTGATTTATTATTATTCAAGTGAAAGTTCTGTTTTTGTTTTCTTTCTGTTTGAAAAGTATAATTGATTAAATAAAAGTTCTGATTTGTTTTCTTTTATATAGTAAATACTATAGTAAAAAATGAAATATGAAATAATGAAAGATATTTAAAAAAAAAACGTTAACAAAATATAGTATTAAAAAATACCGAAAATAAAAATAAAAAATTAAAAAAATTTGTGGTACATTTTTGCTAAAATTTGTGCATTTTTGCAAAATATTGGTACACAAAATTTTTTGGGAATGGCAACTGTGCCCATAGTGCACTGTCACCCAGGTGCGTTTTGCTATTAATTTTATGACTGTTTGCTAGGGAGTGTGTTCATTTCAAATTCAGCCAAAGCTCTCTCTCTTTCTCGTTTCGTCTCGACAAAGAGATAAATATCACCGGGATTGCGATACACAAATTCACACGAATTTTAATAAATGTCAAGCTCTACAAGCGCGTATGCTGTTTACTTGCAAAAGTGATTGATTTATGTCACAATATTTGCTGGCAAAGCCATTGCTGACTGTGTATGTCTGTGTGGGGCTTAAGCAAACAGGTAACAATTCATTGCCCCCTATACGAAATTAATTTCAGCATTCTGCTGTACAGAAAACATATTTATTTATATATATGTACCTATCAAAAAAACGAGAGAGAAAAAACTGGAAAATAGTTACTCATCGGTTGCAGTTATTAAACTTTGAGCATGTCAAAATGTCAATTGTCAGACACAGAAACAAATTCGATTTGCGGTAGCGCATTTTGTGACTGCATTTGCAGTCAGTTTTCTCTCAGTTCTCGGTTACCAAAAGGCCAGGCCAAACTGTCAAAGCATTGCGAAATCTTCAAGCCAACTGTCATAAATGTCGACATCATTAAAATGTCATAAAGTTGTGCGGGCGGCACACTCCATATATATATTATATATATACTTACTTTTATGTATTAAAGCGGAGTAGCGAAAGTGTGTGCAAAGAGAGAAAGAGAGAGGGAAGAGACGTTTGCTAAAATGTGCAAGAATTTCGCGCACTTCCGTTACATTTCGCATCCTTTTTGGCTGTTTATTTTTTGGCGGCACTTCCTTTAGACAAACCACTGCGGATGCAACCAACAGCCCGGCAGATCCAACAGGCCAGCATCCACCATCCAGCATCCAGCGACCCACCGCAAGCTGAGGCAACGAAATGACAAAGCAAGTTGCAAAAACTATTTCCCTTAAAGAGACACGCACACACACAAACCAACACACTCTCACAGACTGACAATGAGCGTAAGAAGTTCATGAAATTTTCATTTGATGAAAATACTCGTACTCGTACTTCAACTTGTATTTTTATAGCCACTGGCTGTTTGGCTGTTTGCTGTTGGCTGTTGGCTGCTGACTCAGATGTGCCTCAGATGTGATGGCATTTAAAAGTTTCGAGTGTTTATGGCATAACAAGTCTATTAAAGTTTACCCCCTAATGGTCGTGTCAAATGAAGCGTTTACTGGTTGGTTTGTTGTGCTCTGTGCACATTAATCATACGCACAGTGTGCGATTGTGGGAAATTAATAAAGAACGAAGGAAAGGATAATCGCAAATAAATCGAGCTACAATTCCGAAAAGCCATAATCGTTTGTTTAGACCTGGATCAATTCACTCAATCCAGTCAATAAACACGCTCAAATCGAAGCCATTAAAATATATTTTGAGGGCATTTTATTTTGAAAGCTAATTAAGTGCGGCCATTAGACATGGCGGGCGATGCGACGCGACGCAACGTTGTTGCCATGCCAACTGAGACTGGCTGGCTTCTCCCTTCCTAAATTCGATTAATGAGGCGCAACAAGCAGGCAACACACACACTCACACTCTGAGAGGTCAGAGGCGTGGCATCAACATTGAATTAAAGTTCAATTGGCCAAAGCACGCCAAGGGTCGTTAATAAAGCTACTAATAGCCGCCATGTCAGGACTCAGTACAGAGTACTCGAAGGCTGGCAGTGTCCGACTGGATAAGACTTACAAACAAGCGATTTTATTTAGGTGCGGATCAGAGTTTATTATGCGTGTCATGGCTTCTGGTTCAATGGTGACGCGGCTTTTGCTGCTGCTACTGCTGCTGGCTGTCTGCTTATCCAATTCAATTTTATCTGATAAGGATCGAATATGATACTTATTTGTCGCGTGCAAAGTCCATTGAAAAGATTGCTACTAAATGCATAAAACATATTTCAATGGCATAATATTTACCTTTGCCTGGTTGATGCTAGAAAAATACTTGCATTTTAATCCAGACTGGAGTATAAATAATACTTAAGTGAAAACATTCAAGCGCTGTTGGCGGGCAAATAATGAAAACTCGCGAGCGAAGGACATTCTGCCATAGCGTGAGTTAATTGGTGAGAAGCAAGTGAAAGACACAGAGCCCAACACAAATATTATTACGTTCGCCTCCAGCAGCGAGCTCGAGGATATGTAGCTTTCTCTCTCTCTCTCTCTCACGCTCTCCCATTCTCCCTTGAAGGATACGAAGCAGCTATGCTGCTGTACTGAAATGCGACTCAATGTTTATTTACTTTGAAGTCAAATGCTCTAGAGCAGCAGCTGCGCTGTCGTTTTGAAGTTGACCCCAAAGCCAACTGTTGATTTGAGCCAACTCGAGTTGGCTAATATCAACATTTGGCTAGCTGTGCTGGTGTCGGTTTTGGCTGTCTGTCTGCTGGCGGCCTCGAAGTACTCCTGGCATCGACTGCTTCCGACTGCGCCTCCTGATATACTTACTTGTTGCTGAGGTTTCAAGTGCAAATGAGTTTGCTTTTGGCAATAAAATGCGCCACCTGTTGCCCTTCGGCCCGTCGCGATGTTCTCCCCACAAGCTGTGGCAAAAAAAAAAAAAGCACAGAAAAAGCAACAGCTAGAATGACAGTCGACTGAAATTAAATATTTGCGCGTCTGACATCCCAACTTGATGTTGATTGCTCATGCTCAACCTCAAAAAACAAAAAATAAAAAAACAAAAACCAAAAAAAATAAAAATAAAATGAAAAGCCAAAGCAAAAGCAGGAGCGAGCTGGCGTGTTTGTTTTTCAACATGATACCCTGTATCCAGTTGCAAAAGGTAATATGCCGACGCAATTTAATATATTCGTGATATTTTATATCTTTCACACGCACACACACACATAAAAGCAACTGCATACACAACAATTCAATTATCGGTGCTGATTAAGCTGAATTGACATATTCAATTTTATTATTGGACTTTTATTGCCGCAACTTGAACCCTTATCAAAGAAGGTCAATTGATACCACAGCTCTAGTTGACATATTTATTTATGCGCACACTTATAGAGCTATTTAGATACATATCGATGCCTGTCATTAATATCATAATTCAATTCATAATCTGCCTACTTAGAAATCCTTTTTGCTGTTCCCTAGAAAAGAGTAGAGTAAACAAAAATAAGAAATGTTTTTTGCTTCAGTCAGTTGCAACCTATTTAAAGAGGTAAAAAGTGATACAGATTTCTAATGCTCACAATAATACAATTTAATCTTAACGATATAATTAGAACGTGATGTTTAGCTTAAATGCCAACATTGTTGCTTTAATTGATAAGAAAATCAGTAAGAAAGTAAGTTAGCAAATATTCGACTGTGAGATACCCGCTACACATTTTCAATAAAAATTAAACAGTGCTGCTTAATTTTTAAAATATACTTTTTTACTATTGGTACTAAAATATTGGTTTATTGACATACTACTACATTCAAAATATACTATAGAGTTGAAAATATACTGCAGTCATATAAAATTATTTCTTAAATAACTTTTTAATTTTACTGAGACATTATTTTATGCTCCAATATCCTCTTACCCTACGGGTATAAAAAGTGGCTAACTGAATTAAGTTAGCCACGCTTTTTTTTGGTAGCCTTTTTAAAGCATTTGACACTTGAAAACGAGGCCGAGCATTTAAAGTGGCTCATTAAAAAGTTTTCCGATTATGTTGCGACACCTTTTGCGAATTCTGTGAAGTTCGGGTCTGTCACAGTTTGTTAATTAAAGAAAGGACAAACTGCAGCTGATCCCAATTCACGCAATGACAATACCTATTGCTGTCCCTCGCCATCACTTGTCAATCAAATTTTGTACACGACCAGCACGTAGCAACAGCTGTTACAGGTGCAAAGGATTGATTGCCATTTGGCAATTTAAGTGCCTGCAGATCATTTAAAGCGGTTGGCGTAATCGAATACCGTTTAATGATGGAAATGGGAATTAAATGCGTCTGAATAAATTATATACCAGTTTTTTATTTGGTAATTTAAAACATTTTCATTGGAAAGAAATGAAAAACTTAAACAATATTAAAAATGTTACAAAGGTGTATTATCAATGTAATATTCAAAGGTAACATATTAAATGATATTGAGTGGAAGATGAGAAATTAATTAAATAGAGAGTCATGAGTTTCCAATTAAAATACATTAACAATAATTAAAAAATAAAAAATCGCAATTTTGTTTGATACCATATTAAATATTTACATAAAATTCAAAGTACTACAATCTCTCTACAATTGTTATAATTAAAATTGTGCGTCATATTCAATAGTTGTAGCACCTGAAGCAATGAGTTAATTAATCTGTGCATGGTAGTAAAATAATAAGTTTAAAGAATACCTAAATTAACAGCTGCCAATGACATGTTTTGCCAGCGCTAATTATTTCCTGTTTCCGCAAAACAAATTTAAATAGTTCGCAGCTCAGACACTTTAATGAGAAATTTCAAGGTACTATCATCCGTATATTTTTTTTAAATGAAATCCATTTAAGATGACAACAATAATCAGAAGTGTGTTTAATGCGCCATAATCGCATTTTTGTCTTTTAACGGTAAACACATACATATGCATGCGTATTATTATTTTTGTATTTTATCAATTAAACGGCTTCCATTATTTAACTTTTTACGTTTGCGTTGAGCTGTCGTGCATTTAATACAATGCTTTAACACATTGCTTTTGTTTTTGTTGTTGTTGTTATTTTAACTGATGTTTAATTGCAAATTGAGCTGCTGGCTGAAGGTTATGTGATACGCGGCGTATACGTAATTAATTGAAAATTTCATTTTGATGGCTCAGATAATAAATGAATAGGTAGAAAAGGATTCACCACATCAATTATTCTGGCTGGCAAGTGTAAGCTTTTATACTTTTCTCAGCTGTGCTGTGAGCTAAGCTTTAATTGATTTCAAAGTGTCATTCATGAATTTTACACATAACAGACGTATTGATGAGTTTATAATCACACCTTTGGGCAACCTGCATTTGCTCTATATAAAGGCTTTGAGCTAGACAGCAGGAATTTTATTGGCCAACTGTCAGTTAACGGGGCAAAATGGTTGTTCGCAAATACTTTCCGAGCATGTACACGGAGAAGGATAGCGCGCCCGCAAAGTCTAGGAATGCAACATTGTATTTGCTGCGGTGTGTCTTCTTGATGGGCATCAGGACACCGCCGCAGCGATTCTTTGTGGTCTACTGTCTGTGGTCGTTTGCATTGAATCTCTGCTCGACATTCTATCAACCGATTGGCTTCATGACCGGCTACATTAGTCATCTGTCTGAATTTACGCCGGGTGAGTTTCTTACATCGTTGCAGGTCGCATTCAATGCCTGGTCTTGCTCCACGAAAGTGGTCATCGTTTGGATACTTGTGAAGCGCTTCGATGTGGCCACCGAGATCCTGGATGAAATGGACAAGATGCTCACGAAATCGAGCGAACGCAGAAATGTGCATCGAGCTGTTGCGCTGAGCAATCGCATATTCTTCTTTTTTATGACGGTTTACATTGGCTATGCCACAAGCACATTCATCAGCGCCATCTTCATGGGCCGACCACCGTATCAGAACTACTATCCATGGCTGGATTGGCGGGCCAGCAAATGGCAATATTGGCTGCAGACGGGTCTCGAGTACTTTGCCATGTTGGGTGCCTGTTTTCAAGACGTTTGCGTCGATTGCTATCCCATTAATTTCGTGTTGCCGTTGCGTGCTCACATGGCAAACTTTGCGCAACGTTTGCGTAATTTGGGCAACGATCCCGACGAAAGCGCCGATAAGCGCTATGCGAAACTTGTCAAGTGCATCAAGGATCACAAAGTCATACTGCGGTGCGGAGTTCATTGAATTTTCCTCTTGGCAGCCGAAATATATATCGAACATTGTTATTTGCAGTTTTTGCGATACGCTGCGTCCCATGATTGGCGGCACCATCTTTGTGCAGCTTTTGGTTGTGGGTCTCGTCATGGGCTTTACTCTGATCAACATTGTGAAATTCGCCGACTTTGGCTCTCGTGTTGCGGCCCTTTCATTTATGTCCGCTGTGCTGCTGGAAACTACGCCGTTTTGCACGCTTTGCAACTATCTCACCGATGATAGCCTGAAGCTGGCGGATGCGCTTTTTGAATCCAATTGGATTGACCAGGAGAAGCGCTACAAGACCACATTGACACACTTTTTGCATAATCTGCAAAAGCCAATTGTTTTTATGGCCGGAAATGTATTCACCATTTCCGTGGCAACGAATTTAACCGTAAGTGAATTAGCTGCCAAAAGGAAAATGATTAGAGAATTTACTCTCACTGTTAATTTGGAGTCATTTTATATTTGTAGGCCAGCAAATTTTCGTTTTCTGTTTTTACCTTGGTGCAAAATATGGATATAGCGGAAAAATTGGGCAAGCTATCGAAGCCGCATGAAAATTGAATTCTCAGGCAACTGCGTGAAACATGATTAATTCATTTGAATTCTAATGCTATTGAGAATATTTAAACATGCCTTTTTCAGTTGAACATAACATCGTTTTGGACTGTTGAAATTGCAATAGCAGACACGCAATTGTTTTTATATTTAATTTTTCAACAAAATTTATTTCTACATTGTTTTGCTGTAGTTGTGTCTCTGTCTAATACATAAGCAGCTTAAACAATTTTAGCAAATAATTTGATGTCAGAATATTAGATTATTAAATTTAGCATTAGAAATAGATGCGAGTATTTATTACACTACGTGCACAGACTATAACTGTTGTATCACTTTTTCTTAAGAGGCCAACAAATAAATAGCTGACTGCATCCAATAAATTTTAATCGGTTTTAAATTTATCTGCAATATTCATTTGCTTCGTGATGGTGATGACCGAGAAGGCGAATTTGGCGACCTACATTAAATAATGAATGCACATCATAATAACAATAATCGTTATCGGAAGCATTGGCCTTTTGTTTGGCGACTTACGCTTATGTTGCTGCTCATTGAGATTTGAAAGATGCCGCCGGCTATGAAAACGATGGGCTGCTGCACATTGTGTAGAAAATACAATAGAGTCGACTGGTATCGCGAGCCGGAATCTATCCAATTACTTTGAAAGATGGCGTGCGACAGCGCCGCACAGTCATCCATAATGAGGTTGCAGGTGTAGCAGAAGGGGAACGTCTGCAGCAGTATGGTGATGACAAACATGAACGATGCAATTCCCGTCCAGATATCCGAGAAGAAGAACACATTGATCAGCGTGAGGCCGAGCACAACGCCAATCAGCAGAAACTGTGTGAATATTGTGCCCGAAATAACAGGACGAATCAAAGCGCAGTATCTAGGTGAGGAAAGATTAGAAAAAATTATTTAATAAGTAGTTTACCAGTTCACTTTAAGGAAGATTTTTTAGAACTATGTGAAATTATGAAATATGAAAAAAAATACGGTATGATGACAAAGATTATGTTTTCAGTATATTGAGATAGTAATACATTTAAAATACTTTTGTACAATCTAGTATATTTTAGTACTCTAGAAATATAGTATATTGTACAAAATTATTTCTTAAATTACTTTTAAAATTTATATCTGATCACAACCAAATTTTCAGGAATCATAAATATTGTAATTGTTTTTGTATGTTCCAAAAATCGATACAAGCTTTCAAATTACGCTTGTTAATCGATTTTCTAAATTGCGAACGCGTAATTGGTTGTGGCAAATAGATGAAACTAACTTGATCTGAGTGCAGACATTAAAAGTGCTGTCAAAAAAAATTATATTTGTTTCTCTTAGGGTCCCTGAGATTTATGTAGGTGTTCATACGGACAGACGGACTTGGCCGTATCGTTAACAAATAAAATAAATATGTACAGATTAATTAAACATTACAACTTGACAAACATTCACTTGAATGAATAAAAAAATAAATTAAAAATATATTAGATATTATTATTATTATTTTTGAAAATTGGTAATTATAAAGAAATTTAATAAAAATTTGATTATTAATCATTTTAACTTGATAAACATTAAATCAAATTAATAAAAAATATAAATTAAATTGTTTATAAAATAAAAATAAATAAATTGAAAATAATTTTATAAAAATTGTTCTTCTCAAAAAGAGCAACATGACTGAGTAATCAATATGATTGAATTTAAATACACTTTAAGATAGAAGTAATTCATGAGCTCACTTTAAGATTAGCTTGTGATCTAGCACACAGTTGACCAGCGCCTCGTAGTTCTCCTCCTCGGTCATGTTCTCATCCGTGCGCAGTCTGCGAATGCGCTCTTTGAGAATATCGAGATGTGTACGCAAAATCAATGTGTAGACCAACGGATAAGTGTCCGAGAGCTGATCCTGCAGCACGGCACCCGACATGACCATATACTCAAAAGTCGAGGCTATCCACAGCTTGAGAGTGCCGTCGTGCCAGTCAATCAGTGGATTGTACAGCTGCCAGGGCGGACGACCGCTCAGCACCGAGCTGAGATACGTGGAGCCCGCATAGCCGCAGTAGACAAAGGTGAAGATGAGGAACGCATGATTGCTACGGGCCACAACACGATGGATTTTCTCGCGCTCCTCGTCGCTTGTGCAACGCACATCCAGTTTATCGAGCAAATCTCTGGCCTTGACCAGTCGCCAGAGCTGTGAATATGTGATGGCCACCTTCACCGATGATCCGTATGCATTGATGCACACCTGCAGTGAGGTGAGAAACTCGCCGGGTGAGAATAACTTGATCTGCGTCATGTAGCTGCCGAGGAATCCAAGTGGCAAATATGTGGTGCACCAAATGAACGTTGTCAGTGTCCAGGTGAGATAGACGTAGCGCCAAATGCCCGACTTCGGTGGACGCCAGCCAATGAATTTCATGGCCCGATACAAGTAGATGCAGCCATCCTTAGAGTGAACTTGCTCCGTCAGTGGCGCTTGCTTAATGAGCTTGAAGACCATCTTAAGCTCGATTCCATATGCTTGTGACGCAGTCGAGCGAAATGCCAGCGACTTTTATAGAGTTCAAGTGATATTTTTTAGGGGCTACTTAAGTTTTCAATTGAGTGGAAAAGTTTTGGTCAGTTGTTGAATTATTCACTTGAGAAATGTTTCGTTTGGCCCCGTTATGTTTAATTAACAAAGAGCGAAGTGCAGGCTGAAGCTTGATTAGTGCTGCACTGTGCGAGTAATTTGTGTAAATTCCACTAGACTCCCATGTATTTACACATGTTGGCTTTCCGGCCTGCATTAATGATGTGATCAAAACGAAAACTTGTTAAAAACGCGACACACACAGAGGAAAAAAGTGAAATTCAAAAGAATACTCATACGCAGCATGTGCCAAAGTGCAGAGTATATGCATCCAAAATTGTGGCAAATAAGTTTTCAATTTTCAGCTGTAAAAGCAAACGTCGTGTTTTTGCCTTTGAGCGAAACCATTTCATTTGCATGTGCGGCCAATAAACTTTTAAGGCGTGGCTCTGGCTTGGCCCAAGGTTCATTCTGCTGATATCATTAGCAGTCATCTAATATTCAAGGCTGTTGTCGTCCTCGTAGTCGTCCTGCGGGAATGCTTTGCTGCCAAACAATACAATATGATGAAATGGACGCTAATCGCTCCCAAGTCAAATTCGCATTTGGCTTTCAAGTTTCGGCGTTTTTTTTTGTCGTCCTTCTTCCTCCCCCAACAAACTGCAGTTATTAAATTTGCCAGGATGATAACGAACAGGCATTTTGCATAATCAGTTTTAAAGCTAATAAATACAAGTGTATGCGTGTGTGTGTGGGTGTGGGTGTGAGTGGCATGTGTTGTGTGTGTGTGTGTGTGTGTATATCTTTAGTATCTGCTGCTTGACATTTCTGTGCAGCTTTAATGAAAAATATGTTCGCAGAGTGTTATTAATATTCCTCAGAATGTCTGGCGTTTGACACATGTTTTGTTGTCCTTGTCGTAGTCGCTGTTGCTTTCGTTGTTGCTTTTGTTGTTGTTTTTGTTGTTGTTGCTCATACCTCTAGTGTTTGCCACTGTGTACCGGCTGCTGTTGATCCTGCAACACTTCCACAGCTCTACTGCTCCTGCTGTCTTCGTTTAGAAGTTGACATTTTTTTTCATTACTTCAACGTTTCAATAGAAGCAACAGCAGCAGTCAGCTGCCTGCATGAGCATGTGCGATGTGTACAAAGAAATTGTGCTGTTGTGACCAAAGCAGCGCGTGAAGCAAGGGCAAGGATAATCTTTTGTTTGCCATTGTATAGCCTCACACTTCACTTCTTTCTCACATTCTACTTCAGGTAAGCATATGCTCTGAAGCTGAATCTGTAGCTATAGCTATTGCTGGAGCTGGAGCTGGAGCTGCTGTTGTCGTTGCCATTTTGGGGGGTACAACATATATTTCTGTTGTTGCGAATATACATCCAAACACATATGGGGTTCAGTACACATTATGTCTGACAGCGCAGCTTACGTGCTGACGTGCTATAGAATTTGAACAGAATTTATGCAGTGTAATAAACCAAGTTGGGGGTTTTCGGCCAACGGTCAACGGGCCCTTGGCTGGCCGCATCTGTCTGGGCCAGAAATTAATTTTGAACCTCGGTTCGGCTCGGTTCATGGGTGAGACTGAGACTCAGGCTGAAGATGAGGCGAATCAATTAAGCCATTTAATGTACCGCAAATGGCTTTTGCCTATGTGTGTTGCTGCCATCTTCTTTAAATACCATACGAGTATATGTATATATATGTCACCAGCTCTCATCTCTCTCGCTTCCAGAGCTTTAGTCTGCAATTCTCAGTTGTCAGTTGCTCTGCCTAATTGCAGTTGGCGTGTGTCTTTTTATACCTTTCATGTGTGCGACTGTGTGTGTGTGTGTGAGTGTGTGAGATGGCACTGCGTACTGCGTGCATTTAATATCATCAGCGAGTCATTTATTATCGCTTGACGTATTTATTTTAATTAACGGAAATTAATGCCACACTGCGCAGCTGTGCGAACATGTTTGCACTTGCTTACACACATTTCGGCAGAGGAAGTAGCTACGTGGGTGCGCGACGAGGGGGAAGACGAAGGCACATGACTTTCCTCTCATTTCATCTCTCGCAGCGTGAAAAACACCTGACGACAGCCAAGCAGACGCAACAGACACACACACAAACACACACATGAATGCACAACGCTCTGACGCTCTAAAAGGATATCCACAGTTCGTAAGCAGAGAAGCCAACCCACGCACACAACCACGCAAATCCACACACACACACACACACAAAGCCAAGTGTCAATCTGTTTTTGATATGTTGCAAATTAATGGAGTTAACATTGGAGTGGTCTATGTTTGGGGAATATTTTATTTCGCAAGAATCCCAGCCTGTGGAGAATTATTTTTTCTCTTTCTCTCTGCAAACAACAAGCAAGTTATTTGTTTACCATTAGCTAATGTTTTTTGTCAGACTTTCTTCTTTTGTTTTAACTTTTAAATAACTTTTCATGTGTTTGGAATACAAAAAAAACTTCCAAGTTAGTGTCTATTTATATCGCTGGCAAGATAACAAGTTGCCTGCATTTGCATACAAGTCCAAAAGAGCTCATCCATATAACTGTGGCAAGGCTCAGTTGTTGCCTCTTGCCATTGCTGCTGCTGCTGTTGCTGTTGCAAATTATTCAAAATCATGAGCGTGCAACTAAAATGCGCTACAAATAAAGTACCCGAAAAGCTGCAGTTGCGGATTCTGCTCATCTAAGAGCACAAATTTACAAAAATATAAATATTTATGTTTAGTAGAAATAAGAAATTTATAACTGCAGCTATATATGACTTAATAAATAAATAAAGTTTTTAAATTATCTCTAATTCCGTTCTGAAAAAGTTTAGCACACTCATTATACCCGCTTCACATAGGTTAGAAGGGTATTAAAAGCTTATGACTGCAGGAAATGAATGTAGCATATGCACAGAAAGAGTCACAAGGCATATCAATATACTAAGTATAGTCTTCGGTATATCTCAGTATTTTTCGGTATAATAATACGGTATATTTTAAGAATTATACCGCACTGTTCACCTACGACCCGACAAAGTATAACAATATATGGTACCACTTATATTATTTGGTGTTTTTCAGTATTTTGTCGGTATAGTATATTAGTATATTTTAAGAATAATACCGCACTGTTTTTCTTTTATTCAAAATCGGTAGCGAGTATCTCACAGTCGAGTTCACTCGGCTGTAGCTTTCATACTTATTTTTACTTACTTTTTACAAAACTTAAAATAAAATGTTACATAATGCAGAGCATAAGTATAAAATGCTTAGAATAATTTTGCAGCCAAGCATTAAATTAATTTTTGTATTTTTTCCGACTAAACGTTAGAAGTAAAAATATACAACAAAACACAAGAAGAGAACGAACGAATGAAAAATATAAAATAAAATAAAAACATAAATGCACTTTAGTGGGCTGCTGCTCCTCAGCATAGTGTGAGTGTGTGTGTGTGTGTGTGTGTGTGTGTGTGTGTTAGTGTTGCGAATAAAATGATGATGAACAAAATTCCCCAAAGCAGAGAGCGACCCTGAAGTACACACACACTCACACACACAACATATGTAGATGGAAATGTTAGAGTGCGTATGTGTGTGTGAGAACGAGTGTAGACCAGGGTCATAAATGCCATTATTATTTGTAAACATTGCGACAGCGAGTGCCCCAAATTGTTAACTTTGCTACAAGGTCGCGTACACACACAGACACCCGCACATACAGATGCAGGAAAAACAACAAACAAACAAACAGAGAAACAAACAACCAAAAAAACAACAAAAAACAAAAAAATAACAAGAGTGGCGCATAAAAATCTACACGCACACAAACACATGTGCAACATTATGCTAGACAACATACAAACTTTTAATTATTTCTGCGTCTGTGCGGCTCGCGAGTGTACGTATGTGAGTGTGTGTGTGTGTGTGTGTGTGAGCATATGTCTCCCCTTTGACATACATAAACAAATAACAACATGAACATTTAGTGTCGCTGTGGTGCCAAAAATTGCTTGACCCAAATGTAATCAGGTAATTTGTTCGGCACTGTCAATATTTACACAGCAGACTCGCTTCGCTCTCTCTCTAGTATATTTGAAGTTCATAACCATTTTGTAAGTTATTAAATACACACACTGACACACATTGCTTCCCTCTATGTGTGTGTGTGTGTGTGTGTGTGAAAGCACACCTCAGCCTGGCACTGATTTGCCTCGGGGGCGGGGCATTGACTGCTGCGCAAATATTGCATGCTTAGACTGAGCCTCAGTGTTGGCTGCCAATCAGCTGCCATCCTTCCTCTTCCCCTTCCCCTTTCCTTTCCTCACCCCACTCACTCACTCACTCACTCAATCAGTCAGTCAGTCAGGCCGTCCCTCAGTCAGACAGCCAGTCAGTCAGCAGTGAAAGTAGTACAAAAGAGCAACAAACAAAATTGATTTAATAGACCTACATTATGCGGGCTACCCTCCACATATGAATGCATAGTAAAGGAATCGCCTGATGATATGATGGAGGAGGGGACGGAAAAAGTATTTGAAAATCATTGTTCAACCTGTCAATAGGTTTCTGCTTGTTGAACTAAATCAAACACAAAGGCGAGCTCCATCACATTGGTAACTCTCTCTCTCTTTCTCACACAATTATAAATTACATTTAAATCGTATTAATTGACTCTTTTGTACAACAAGTAAATATATTTGTAACCACATACACACACACACACTCGTATTATCCACTTGTTTAATTTGTTTCTCCATTTCCATATCAACGACTTTGATTTCACGAATGCTTTCTATGCCATGACATGATACAAATTCATTGGCATGTGAATTGCATTGTATTTCATTTGCCTGTTGTTCGTTCTTTGTTCTCTGTTACAAATTACGTATACGCAATGTGTGTTGTACAGCCAACAATTATGTCACTTAATTGAATAATGGATATCCTGAGTTCAAATCGGTTCAACGTCTAAGAGTATTCTACAACTTTTTTCTGGGATTTTCTGTTATTTATTTAATGCATAAGTTGGCAAGCTGCCAATAAGCCAACCTGTTGTGTAGCTTGGCAAAGTCTTGTATGGTATTACCAAGTGAATTAATTAGCTGCATTTTATAAACCCTTAAACAAACAAAAGCACAGCAGTCCTTCACTGCTTGTGGCTCATTTCATGTATGTGCAAAATAATTGCTTTGTAGATTTTCGTAAGAAGCAAAATGAAAAGTAACTTCTGCTGACAGAATTTCTTGTGGTTTCACATGAATATTGCCAACAATTAATAGCTAGAATACATTTATGTATTTATAGTATATACAAATAAGCATTAAGTATATTTATTCTATTATTAAAATGAGCTCTGACTTCAATTTTAGTTAATCTGAAGGCTGCATGACTGACAGCTAGCTGAGACGTATTATTCGTTCGTTTACTTCCATTATCTCACATACATAGAAAGAGAAAGAGAGAGAGAGAGGGATAGCAAGAGATATGACTGGGCTTGGCTTGCTTCGAGCCTGACAGTTTGTTTCCTGTCCACTAACACGTTTGTACACAATTGCTTTTGGTCTTGGTATTGGGATTTGTATTGTACATACAGTTGTATTTTGTAGTTGGAGCCTGTCTGCAAAAAAGTAGGCAACATTTTTCAATTGAAAAGAAAAACTACATTCAGTTACAACAAAACATTACACTGATAGTGTCGAAGGGGGCCTCCAAGGTGCAGGCGACGGCGGCGGACATTGGGATAGCAATAGGAATAGGGATCCGGCTGAGGGATGAGGAGGCGTCAGACACGAAATGATTTCGAACGTGGCTGACGACAAAAGTTAAACGAGGTCAAAGTGTATGAATCCGATTCCAGCATATTGACCGTTCACTGAATGGCTGGCAAACATGCGAGCCAACAATCGCCAGCAACAGCAACAGCAATAGCAACAGCAACACTAAGAACTTAAAATGGGATACAAAAGCGGTGCCAACTCTCCGGCTGTCTGGCTGTTTGGGTGGGATTTGTATCTGAGAATTTGTTTGCATTTGATTGTATGTTGACATTATTTATTGAGCAGCAGCAATGATTAAATTTCAATGAAACGAAATGAAAATGCATTTTGAGTGACTGGCAAATTGCTGGCCCATTATAATTTCCCATCTGCTCACCCCCTTTCTCCCCCCGCGCCAGTATTTCATCCGTTGCCTGTGGCAGAACTATCAATGTTGCAAGTTTTAATACATTTTACGTCTTTGCCCAATTCTTTTGCAATCGCCGCAGCTTCCTTTTTACGACTACTTTGCTGTGTCGTCGTCGTCGACGTCGTCGTCTTCGTTGTGGTCTCCTTGCCCGCCAAAGCGCTCATGCAAAAGCAATTTCCTGAAGTTTTTACTCACCACACACACAGAGACCCATATACACACACCCATACAGATACACAGACAGATAGTGAAACGTACGCGCACGCAGGACGCGACCTCACTTGAAACGCATTGGCCAACTTGGTTGGCGTTGACTGCACGACACTCGACAGCATTCGAAAACCAATACGACTGCGATTATGCGGCTCTATGAGCGTACGTGTGTTTAAGTCCGTGTTCGTGTATCTCTGTGTTTGTGTGTGTGTGTGTGTGTGTGTGACGCGTCCTGCGCGCATACTCAAACTTACAAATTGCGCGCTGTAAGTAAGAAATCATTGAGGTTGGTCGCCACACTAATGGAAAACGACAAGCGGCATGTGGGCAAACGTTTTGCCGACCTCCGCCCTCCGCTCTCCATCCTCTGCCCTTCCCCCTTTTTATGGGACTTGCAGTGCACTGCAATCTCCTTAGTTTTCCATACCCCACGCTCTGCTCGCACGTAGCCGGATGTTGCCGAGCGATAGTTGTCGTTGTCGTTGTCGCTGTCAGAGCTGCTGTGGGCTCTGTGCGGACTGCGGTTCAAGTTTACTTCACGTTTGGGTTTGGTCACCGCAAAAGTTTAGCTGCCCGCCCACACTTCGTCCTGCCGCGCGATGCGTGCTTCTGCTTGTGCTGCCTGCAGCATTACACAGGATCAATTTCTTTTGAGCACTGATTTGCTGTCTCGGGCAAAGTTGCTCAACTCTTGCAATAACCGCTGCCCCGCTGTGTGCTGGCATCGATGCTAAAATCTGTCATTAATATATGCCTTTTAAATTGCACAGAGAGCGAGAGAGCAAACCTGCAACTGTTGCAGTCGTCAGGCTGTCTGCTTTTGTTGGCTTAATTAAATGGGTAACGCAATAAGCACGTGACATTAGCAAAGTAAACGCAATTTAGAATTGTGACACACTTTGAACGCATAGTTCAAGCGCATTCTACAACCAAAGAGAGTCTCGAATGGTTTAAAAGAGCAGGCAAAGAGAACTGGAATTGAGTGCGCACTGGAAATGTTTGTAGCCTACTTTGTGGCGCGCATCAGCTGTCGACTGAAATGAAAATGAAAACGAAACCTGACCTGCAAAGCTTGCAAAGCTTTCATTCTCAACTCTCTCGCTCTCTCTGGAGATTCACTGCGCATGTCGCGTGCTCGCTTCCAGCTGTCAGACAGACACACGAAGCTTGTGCCTGTGCCACACGGGCGTGCACCGTTTTGGTGCTTTGTTGTAGCATTCGTCGGCCTCTTCGTCGTGTGGTTGTCATCATCTTCGTTATCCTTAGCGCCATCGTCAGATGTGTGTGAGTTACACACTGAGCTGAGCGGAGCCAGTGTCCTTTTCAGTTCACTTCGTATACTCGTTGAAAGCTGTACACGCTACGGAAGCGACGGTGTTTTACGTTCGCCCCTTCAACTTCAGACAAAACGGTTGGCATTAAAACAACAACGACTCCAACAACAATAATAACAACAGCAACAATTTAAAACAACAATAAGCACTTGCCACAGCACAATAACAAGCGTCTTTGCCGCCGGCGAATTCTTATTCAGTGTGAAATACAACAACAACAACAACAACAAAGAGAAAAGAAAAATCGCGAAAGCAAAGAAAAGCTGAAAATAAATTTCAATAGAGCCGCCAAAAGTTCATGCTCCAAGTTCAAAACAAAAGGCGGCGCGTGTACGTGCGTGTGTGTGTGTGTGTGTTGGTGTGAAAGTGGTGTCGATGCGAATGCTGGCGAATATCCTTGTTTATCCTTGAAAACGCATTTGTGCGCGTTGAAAAATTACTGTGCATGTGAAAGCCAGCAACAAGGCGGAAAATTCGCCAACGCGTCGTCGAGCGTCTTCTGCTCTATCTCCTATGCGTGTGTGTGAGGCATCCTGCATCAACTGCACGCAGAGAGACTGAAAGAGACAAGCAGGAGGCTGCAACAGCGCGTCAGTCTGTGCTTTAAATGTTGCCGCTGCCTGCTCGAGAGATTGTCAGGGCAACAACTGTGTGAACGCAACTAAAAAGTTAGCAGTTGGCATCAGCGACAAAAAGTGAAAGCGCAAAGCGAAAGCGAAACGCATTACCGGAAGCGGAAGGAAGCCGAGCAGGGACCAGAAGGCAACGCGGCAACTGAACGGCAACTGAACGAACGTACGGCATCAGGCAGGCACATCGTCACCAAGCGGCAACTGCAATGTGCTGCCGCTGCATTGTTGTTTTGTTAGCATTTTGACCCAAATCGCATGCAACGCGCGTGTCTCGCACTTTGTGTTAGTTTGCGTGTGTGCCTGTGTGTGGGTGTTTCTCTGTGAGTGTGTGAGTAAAATGCATGACCGATAAGCGCAGGTGTCATTGCCGTGTGACAAAGTTCCGTGTGAACAACAGATAAAAGTCGCGCCAAGCGCTCAAACATAAAACAGCGGAAAAGCAAAGAAATCCCCGAGCGGAAGAGGGAGAGTGTGAGCGGGTGAAAAACAAGGATTAAAGGATACTACGTAGATAAACAAAATCTGTTAAATCAACTCTCTCTCGTTCACTGCGTGTGTCCAAAAGTTGTCGCCGCTGACACGACCACGGCTACGGCTTAGGTGCATCTCGCCGACGACGAAGCAGCTGCCACATTTTGAGCCCGAAAGGAGTCACAGACAGCTTCTCACATGTGAGTTTGACACCTGTAAAATGTACGACTTTTATTTTTTCAGCCATCCTCTTACTCGCGCGCTCATCCCTTGGCATTTTTATGAGAGATTTGAAAGTTTGACATTCGTTAGTTTATGGCCAGCGGCAGCATGTTAACTTGGCTTACCTGCCACACAGCCACATCCACATCCACAGCCACTGCCACAAACACATTTCACAATTTACATTTTATGCCTCACATTTACGGCAACATAAATAAGTGACATCTCATGCCACGTTTCTTAGCATTTATTTTCATTGCCGCACAATTTGTAGACTCAACAGCTGAGGGCCATAAAAATGTTTAACTTGCCTGCTATGTAAAATTGTTTATTTTTGTAATTATTTCACTATTGAATATCCATTTACCAATAGCAAACATTAAAAGCTATAAATAATTTGGTTTAAACACATGCTACGTTTCTTTTCGACCTATTTTTTGTTGATCTTTTTCTTAGACTTAAATCCTTTTTTGGGTCAGTTATTTATACGCTTTTAAGCCTCTTGATGTTTTTGTCAAACTGCCCAAAAATTTCTTTCTTATTAAAGTAATTCAGTTGTACCTTTTGCATAATTGATGATATTTAAAATATCTTTGAATATAATGAATGGTTATTGATTGGCATTTATTAAATACTTATGAGCTTATTCAAATCACGCCAAGCACGCGATTTTATATATAATCAGAATTGGAATGACAAGCCATAAATTGAGTTATTACATTCTAATTATTTGCCAATTATTCGTATTATTTGTAAGCCATTTATAACAGATATTTTTATCTATATATACAATCTCGTTGGCAACGACACAGCCTCAGCGCATAAATACACAAGTAATTCTCCATTTAATGAAGACACAATGAAAGAGAGAGAGAGAGTCTTGAGACAAGCAATAATTTGAATATTTGAATACTTATGTTGAATTTTGAGTGCATTTTGCATGATAAATGGTGAGAATTATTCAAGTTGCCATTCGCAGTTCATCAAAATCAGTAACGTTTGCTTTGGCGTTTAATTATTTTGGTCGAAACGTGACATAAACAAGGCCAATGCGATTATGGCGAACTTAACGCAGAAACAGCCGCACGACTAAGCGCCATTTAGGGGCGCGAAGCTTGGTCTGCGGGATATGTACGCGAAAATGCAGAGATATAGGGATACACATCTACTATCTATGCATACATATATAGCGACGGCTTCTTAATGAAATGACAAAATGAAAACACGGGGAAAATCGCTGGGAAAAAGCCAAATATTTGCGTATGCCCAGGAGACACAACGCTAATGGCAAAAGTCGTCGCGTCGTGTGTAGCGTTGTTGATGGCGATGGCGACTACGTGAGAAGTCGAGATCGTTGCTGGCAGCGCGACAGTTGCGATGAGCAAATCCACCAAGTGTGTGTGAGGATGTGTGTTTGTGTGTGTGTGGGTGAGTTGAATGTGGCAGCTCACTCTAGTATGTGTGTGTGTGTGGCAAGAAAGCAATTAAATATATTTCCGCTTCGATGTCAAAATTAATGTGAATTTGATATTTGAAAGCTTGCACGCACAGGGACACGCACAGCGCGGATGAGCAGGTGGGGAAGGAGGGGGCAATGAATGAATGAAGTAGGTGGATTGGGACATGTCTGGGCGTGGTTGGCTGACAAGATGCCTGGCTATGTCAACGCTTGACTGTCAGGCATTTAACGAGGCCATGCAGTAACCTTTCATTGAAAATGGTCGACGAAGAAGGCGTCTCTCTCCCTCTTTCTCCCTTTCTGCCTCTCTTCCTCACTCGGCGCAAAGCGCTTCAGCACCTTGAGGGTTCACCACGTTAACATGCTAAATATGGCGACGCCTTTGGGCCATGTCGGATGCCGTTGTCAGTTGTTTTTGTGCCTGCTGCGCTCCGTTCTCTGTCTGGACGTTGACACAAATTTCTAGTGGCATGCCAAGCCATTCCCATTGGGGTAGGTAGGTAGGAAGGTACTTGGCGATGTATGCGTGTGTCGAGTGTCGAGTGTCGGGTCGGCTCATGTAATTGCTAATGAGTGGGCCAATAGGCGTATGCGTAATATGGCGTTCTACTCAAGTGTGTGCCTTAAACGTCGACGTAGACGTCAACGTCATAGATAAAGCTCAAAAAGTCAACTTTTGCTGACTAAACATCTTTTGGGTAACTATTTAAAATTTGACTACTATAAAAAGAAAACAAACATTGAGCACTTTTTGCTCAACTTCTGCACAGATTGTTGTCTTTTTGATTTGATTGTGAGTTCGCTAGTGTGTGTGTGCGTGCGTGTGTGTGTATTCAGGACAGTTGACAGTTTTTGCCTAGTCTAGTTATTTATGCAAAATATCTACAAGCATAATAACAATGGCAAATAAAAAGCAAACAATATTTAAATAAAGGATTATCAAGACAGGCCAACTAACTTTGCCTGCAGCAAAAGCATCCATAGCGATGGCAATAGCAACGACAACAGCAACAGCAACAGCAACGACAACGAAAGCAGCAACAACTCAAGGAAAACATGAAAATGGAAAAGCGTTTGGGACATTGCTTATGACTGTGTCGTTTCTTGGCTTCATTTGCCATGGCTAGCTGCCTGTCACAAAGTCTCCTCGCTCCCTCTTCCACTCTTTGTGTCTTTCTAGTCTCTAGAAATACGAGCAGCTGTATCATAGCCAGTGCGTAGACTGGCTGGCAGCCTGCTGCGTCCTGTGTGTGTCTATGTCGCCGCATATTTTATACACTCTCTCTCTCTCTCTCTCTCTGTATGCTCGCATTTCCCTTTAGTCTAGCTCCGTCCGGCGTCTCAGCTATTGTTTCTGTTTTGCTGTTTTTAAATTCATTTTTATTCATTAGAATGTGCTCGCTTATTGCACGAGATGATGTCATGTTAACAACGCGTCTCGCCATCGTCGTTGTCGTCGTGCACGTACAAACAGTTATTATGCTAAGCATATGGGTCTCAACTCTCTTTCTGTCTCTCTGTCTCTGTATCAAGCATAAGATCACACATGAATCTCATCCTGTACTCGTATCATATTTTATTCAATTGCGCCGTCCTTTGATTTGCTTAGCCTGCTTTTAGTACGACTCTTAGCGCGTTATCCTTTCGAATTTCCATTCGAATTGCCATTGCCACCATTTTCACTGCAATTTCAATTTCGATTCCATATGCATGGCTTGGCCCTGCCCATCGAGATGGTCACTGTTGCAGCTTTTCATTTTCATTGCGATTGCCAACTTTTAATTTCCATTTATTTTTCGGTGACTTTTGCCAAACTGATGCTGGGGCTTATCTGCCGACTGCCGAGCTGCATCCATTTGGCCAATGGGCCATTGTGCTCTGCAGCTGACGCTAACTGGGAGCTGTGTGCAAACGCCCGCATTGTGCCCGGTCTTGCTACTGATCCTTTTGCAGATATATATCGCTAGCCTTTAATGTTTTCCATTTGATTGGTTGCAGTTATATTCTCATGACCATCTTTTCCCTTTTTGGCAGACTTATCGAGCGTGAAAGTTTACAAACGCTCGAGCACTTTAAATGTCCATACAATAATTTATTTTATACACAATTGAAAGCATAATCGTGTAGTCGACGGTTTTAAACGCGGCGTATACTTAATGTCCACTTAACAGCAAGCCAGCGAGTCAATTAAAAGTGCGGCAGCTTACAAAATGTACAAGTATAACGAAGAAGGCTGTCAGGCTTTTATGACTCGCTTTTGTGAAGTGAAAGTCTCTCTCGCTTTAGCATTTCAACTATGCCATAAACATTTATAGAATAATGAGGCAATTAAATTTACATCGCGCTTAACAAATTAAGCTCGTAATAAGGAGCTTGCCATAATCAAGCCGTGTTACCCAGTTCAACTATGTATATATTATATAGAGAGATAGATACCACAGAGAAGATGACATCTAATCGATGGATGGGATCTTGTCTTCTCGTTTTCAGTGTGGCCTTGTGTTGCCCTCTGTCCTCTGTCGTCTGTCCTCTGTATCGAATGCAGGTAATCAATCAGGATCAGGTCGAACGGGTCGAAGAGGTTGCAGCTGGTGCGTGGTGTGGCGTTGTTGTAATCCATTTAACATTTACCATTTATGTTAGGCTTGTTTGACAGTCGAGTTTTGTTTGCGATTCAGCTTAATTATTGAATATCAGCTAATTATGCTAAGAGCGTGTCGCCGTCTCAATGTGATTTATTTCCATTTGTATCTCTATCTGTAGTCTGTATGCCTTTGTGTTTTACCTTGAAATCCGAACATTCTATTAGCACAAAATGAATTATTAATAAGTGTGTCACTCGGGTGGTCTGGCTAACAAGGTGTATGTGTGTGCCGATTACGCACATAAAAGGGGGCGTATACGTAATATACAAGCTTGTGTACAGACTGTGCAAAGTCATTAAAACCTGTGACAGACATGAAAATAGAAACAACAAGACAACTTGGGGTTTACCTTTAACAGACGCACACACACACACATATGCTTTGTTATGTGGCACTAAAACTTTAGGCTTGTTTATTTAGGCGTTAGAGTTACAGAAGGTGGCCGGTCGTTCGGTCGGTTGGTTGGTGTTGAGCTTTGCGCTTAAGCAGAAAATCATTAGTTAAAATACGCAAATATCTCTAACGTTTTTATTAGCCGAGCAAAAAGTAATTGCCCACAATTAGGGCTTAAATTGTATGGCCATAGAGAGACAGCTAACTGCATTGCCGTTGTCCTAAGCACACAGCACACAACACAACAGCAACAAAGTCCTAGGCGGAGGCGGAGGAGGAGGCGGAGAACGTTGCCAGTTCCCTGTCCCTGGAGGATTAAGCAAAGCGTGAATACGTTTCTGCTTGCTCGTTAACTAAGAATTACCCCATGTAGCAGTAGCACAAACACACACACACACATTCACATACATTTTCCCATCTATATGCAACGTATTCTTCTCGTTTTTTTTTTTTATTTTTTTCCCAACCTGACTCCTGGCCAAAAACACTTTGCCTTCTATGTGTCTTTGCATTTTCGTTTACTTTGTGTTTTTATTGAAGCCATTTTCGGGCAAAGCAGAACAAACGACAGAGCACAACAACTGAAACTGTCTCCCTTCTGCCATTTCCTTCTAGCTCTCATTTCTACGCTCCCTTTTGCCATTCTTTTGTTGTTGCTGACAACGTTTTACATACAAATGCGTCTTGGATTTTGTTTTCAGCGTCCAGTTCAGTGAAGCAAATACTTATAAAGATGGATATGCTTATATAAGTCGCACACTCCTCTGATTGACACTGATTTTCTCTTTATATACATATTTCTTTATATTTTTTTTTCCCACTATATTTATAATTTTGACTCGCCAAGCGGACACACATAATGGCATCGGCATCGTGCTGATCATGACTCGTATAATGTGGCTTATGGCTTTGCCTGTTCGCTCGTGCGTAATCGAGTTTCTCTGCTAGTTTTGTGTTGTGCTTTGCATAAAATGCTGCAGAAATGAATTTGAATTTTCAATTGAAAATTTACGGCACAGCACAGCGACACTTGACAATTATTGTTGAGAGCAGCATTCAACAGCAAAATGAACTCTTCGCATCGTATCGCATGTCGGCAATTTTTGGCATTTAAAGTTTCGCCAAATTCAATTAAAACTTACAAAGTAAATCAGACGTAATGTAACACACATACACACACACACATATATTCACAGACAGAGAGAGCTATTGCGAGACAGTCAGTCATGCTCGCACAACATTTTTATGGGCACTCAGAAAAGTACGTAAAATAAATATGAAATATTTGCAGCCCACACGCTTTTATGACTCTCACTCTAGCTGCTGTTGTTGTTCTTAATATTGTTGTTGTTTTTGTTGTAACTCGTTAGCGCCGCAGCGAGTTCAAGGTCCTGTGCCGCAAGGATCAAGTTGGGCGAGAGAGGCGCGCACACAAATAAAAACATGTAAGTGCCAACAATAATAAAAACAATGCCGAGCCAAAATGAGCACAACATCAAGATTTTAAATTCCACTGCTTTGCTCCTTGTTTCCTCACACTCTGCGCGAAACGTCGCGACGCGGCGCGACAAAAGAGTAGAAAAAAAGAGGCATAGAGAAAGTTGCCACATGAAGTGGCACAAATGAAATGCATAGAAGTGAAACTAGAAGGAGAAAGAGAAACAACAAAAAGAATAAGCGAGTACTCTTGCCTAAAGCACTTGACAATCAGGCAGGTGTGACTGGGCGTAATGGGCGTGTCTCTTCGCCAGCCCAGGGACAAGTGCAGGGCACATTGAAGCTGTGTGTGTGTGTGTGTCGCCTCATCTTTCCATTAAACAATTTAACAAAGCTGGGAGAGAGAGAGAGCTAAGTTAAATTACGGAAATAAACATTTTACACGCTGCAGCGAGGCCTTTAAGATGCGCTGACGTCGCAGCCACGGCGCAAAGTGCGATTCATTTGCTGTTATGCGATAAGACTAAAAGCGAAGCCAAAAAAGAGAGAGAAAGAGAAACTTTGCTAACAACTTTGCGAGGGTAGCTCAATAAGTTAGTTACAGAAATGCCTGAGCTGTTGGAGCAATTAGCTGCAGCATCCTTGAACATCTCGAACGAGTCTCGGCGACACTTTTTGCGTCTATCAAAAAGGCGTCATGTCAAAATGTTTCTTCGCTCTTTACCATTTCGGCTGCTGCCGCTTGTAATGTGAGCTCATTACCATAAAAGCGTTGCTGAGAGCGACAGCACGCACATATGAACGAATGGCTAAAGTAGCTGAAAGAAAGGCGCAAAGAAAAAAAAAGTAAATGAATGGAGAGAAAAGGAAAAAACCGAAAAGAAGGAAGAAAACTTATAGATGTCTTCAATTTCAGTAATAGCACTTTGGGGCATGTGGGATTTGTATAGGGGAGAGTCTTAAAAGAGACCCCTTTGGCCCAAAGTTTTTTAACTGCTGCCTGGTGGATTTTAAAGTGTGTTACAGCCGTCGGGCATAGCAAGTGAACTGAACTGAACTAACTCAGTGTCTGATCAGCAGTGGCAGTGATGATAGACAGACATATCGTGTTATAGTAACTACCATATACATATACATATACATATACATATACATATACATATACAAAAGCACAAGCAAAGGCTTAAGAAATATGGCAAATGGCTGCCCGCTGGGGCATTGGCTATTAAGCTGAAGCAATAGAAAATATTACGGCTACTGTTGGCAATACATTTGAGAGCCTCTGGCATGTCTATACAGCGCACATACATGCCAAGAAAGGAAGGAAAGCACGCAAAGGAGCAGAATATCAACACATCAGCATCATGGGCATTGGTTTCGTTATGCAGCGAAATAAACTGAACCACCTTCCAGCCCGCCAGCCAGCCACATATACGTATGAATGTATGTAGTACTTCATGCAATCGGCAAAAGTTTTCAAAATTCAACAAAACCGACAACAGACAACTTGTCGAGTCGAGTTATCGAGATGCCAAATGTTGATGCTGCTGCTGCTGATGCTGATGCTGTTGGTGGTGGTGGTGATGTCGATGTCTTTGCCGGATTTGCCATGTCCCTGTTCATCGCCATCGTTCTCCCACTTGGAAAGCTATTTCGACTGCCGCCTGAAAGTATGCTGTGGAACTTTGCAAATATGCGAACTGTGCCTCAGAAGCGTTGGCGTTGGCGTTGCCGTTGACGTTGGCATAAAGATGCTATTGAGCGTATGCGAGGCATGCCAAAGCTTTTTGGCATAAATACGCTGCCATATAATGCACAGAGTATTTCAAACACTCACACACACACACACTCGCACACACTCGCACACACACGTGCAGAGTTAGACAAAAGCTTAGCCGGATGAGTTTGCTTTGCACGCAGTAGAGTATGCCACTAGACCAAGAAAATTGAATTTGTGTGTGCGTCGTGCGTTGCCTACATCAAACCAAAGTGTGAAGTGTGAGCTCTGAGTTCGAGCTGTGAATATGTAGAATGCTATTGCAAGGGTCCTGCACCACAACTCGTCTCTCTCTCTCTGAGCAGCATTGTTTTGGTCCACAGCCAGACCGCAAGACGTCAACGTATTTGTGGGCTTTTATTCCCCAGCCTGTGCCATACATCGTTGTGTAGTCAGGAAATCGGTTTTATCTGATCTGCTGGTCTGTTTGTTTGTTAGCAGTCGGAGCGAGCAGTCGGCTTTGGCATTCGGTTGTCCTCTGTCCTCTACATTCTCACAGAAGTCGTCGTCGTCATAATATTTGCCAAGGAATAACTTCATTCGAGATAAAAGCGTATATCATGTGCTTATGCCGTTATCCTTTTATGTTGCATTCTTTATGCTATCATTTTATTATCTCTGTTTCACTTTCAACCTAAACTGATTGCCATTAGAGTGGACCCTTGCATAGAACCTAGGCCTGATGTTATGTACTGGAAAAAAATAGAAGCACGCAGATAAATATGCTACTACACCCCATAGTTGAATGGTCAGTCGACCAGCCCATAAACAGAAACAGCAACAGCAACAGCAATAACAAGAACATTTAGAACGACCAACGAAACGAGCATTGTTGTATGTGCATGGCGCATAAATCATTTAGGGCGTATCATACTTTACAGCTGGCACTATTTGCTGTTGTTGTTTAGCGGCCCGCAGTGCGGAAATTAATTTTGTGCTTTATTGCAACTAATTCGATTATGAGCGGACCACCCACAGCGAATGCTAAACATGCACATAAACAAAACCAGCAACAGCAAATGCTGCAACAACAACAACTCGTGTCCTTTGCGCATTGTTAAATTGCATGAGTGTTGGCTTTTCTCTGGCACTGTGCATAATTCATTCGCCATGAAATAAATCAAACAAAAAGAATAAAGTTCTATATATATATATATATACATATACAGCAAATAGTTCTAGCGCATTATTTTGTTATTAAACACTGAGCTCCAATTTGATTTATGCTTTTATTCTAGCGTCCTTGCGTCCCATCAATTTTTAATGGTTGGCCTGGGCATTGAAATAAAATTCGAAATTGAAATCCATAAACGCTGAAAGTGACGTCACGTGCGTCTAATTAATTAACCGCAATCGAAGCGGGGGAAAAGTAGTTGATGGCAAAAGGGCAAAGGCAGCTGCCAGAAATTTACACAAAAGGAACCTATAAATGAATTTTACAATTCGCAAAGAGGCTCGCCGACTGGCTGGGTGGCAAATGAGTCGGAAATCGCAATGCTCAGCCATAAACGACCCCGTTGTTGCTCGAGATGCTCACGCAGCGAGAATTTCATTCTCAAGCGATTTGTGTGTCTCTGGAAATTATATTTTTATTTTTTTCCGCTTTCATTTCGGTTTCATCGATTTGCCGCGCTGCTGATGACTTTATCAAGAAACGTTTGTCCTGGTCGCTTGTTAAGCGCCACAACACACACACAGACACACATACACATACCAATATACATGAGAGTCCTTGGTGCTAGGCAGATCCTTGGCGATTGCCTGCAGCGCATGTTTTTGGGCTGCGCATTTAATGTGCGCTCAGTTCAGTTTTTTTGGGGGCGTTTGTGGCATTTGCACGCTTCATTTGACATAAAGAGCAAAAATAACCGCCAGCGCTTTTGTGTGCGACAGCCGGGCGAGACTCGCCGACTGTCCGACTGCCCGACTGAGGGCAGAACCATGACCGTTGCGCAGATTAAGTATACGCCCTGTATTTGCTTTGTATATACATATTATTACGAGCCATCGCAACCCACGCATCTCGCTGGCATTTTATTTGTGCGCTGAATTGTGGTCAGAGCTCATAATGTGCATAATGCGTAAGCAAAGCTCAAATTATAGCGCACATATAACACACATTTTGCTCTTACAATTGCTGCAATTAGTCTTTTTCCCAACAACAATTTGGCAATTGTATTCAAAATTGACTTATGCATGCATATTTTGAGCTCAATTACCAGACAACCCTGGCACCAACTGATTGCAGCCTGCGGGATGTCTTCTGTGTCGGTGTCGATTATTTAATTGCAAAACCATAAAATGTTTAACAATTTTATGAAGTCCATGAGCATTTCACTAGAATTGTGAAGAAATTATTTGTTTTCATTGATTTTCGATTAGCATAAATAGTGAATATTACGCTGATGCTGCGAAATTAATTTCAACAAAAATTCATTAAACATTTTCCAAATGTCAAATAAATTGTGCATTGAGAGCGCGCGCTGACAGTTTCACGTGGCGTATACGCGATGACAGACGCGTTTTAATAAGCTCCCGCATAGTTCGATATCATATTAAATATAAGTATTTTGTGATATAAATGTGTGTAGGTTCATGTCAGATACGTGGAACATTTATTAAATTTAGCCATCAGTTATAGTTGTTGTTGCTTGCGATATTGTTGTTGCTGCCGCTGTATCAACGTGTCTCATTTCAAATTGTTGTACGTGCCAGGGAAAGCAATAGCTTTCAGCAAAATTAAATTGACTTTTCATCGTTGAAAGCGTTTGCCGTTTGCCTCCAATCATGTGTGTGAACATACAATATGAATGTGCACAGTAAAATTAATTTTCTAATTAAAATTTTTGACTGTGGCTCAACTAATAATATCAAGTGCCTAATCCATAAATATCTCTCTATTTTTTTTAGGTAAGTTCCATAATTAGCAAATTGGCTGTGACAGTCGGTGACAAAGTGAAAAACTAGCGTAAGTAATTAAATGTAATTTAATTAATCAACGAGTATGAATAATAAATGCCATTTTAATATAATGTATGAGCAAAGTTTGTTTTGCTGCTCTAAATGAAAAGTTGCAGTGTCCCTTTTTGCGCTAAGGAGCTCCTTCTTCTTATTATATGTAGTAGTTGTGTCTTTCTTTGCTGTTGCGCCCAAGTCATGTGCAAAATTTATGTGTGTCATCTAACAGTATGGGAAAAAGCCAGTAGCCAAACGGTACGGAAATGGGGGATGGGGAAGGGAAAACTGCACAAAAGAAAATCCAAAGATTAAATTAAATTGTACACGTCCCAGTTTTAAACTAAACAGGCGGCAACAGAGAAGAGCTCAAGCCAGCAGCTGCTTCGACTCGTACATCATAAGGACAGGCACGACACACAGACACTACACTACACACACACACATACACACACAGAGAGATTTCTATGTGTGTGTGTGCAGTTGCTGGCCAGGAGAGTTACTTGCAAACGCTTTAGAGCAATAAATCACAACATTTTCAGATGCTTACACAAATGCCTTTTTGATCCTTAATTTTCTGATCAAATACGTGACATTAAACACGGCCAGCCAAAAGGGGGGAGGAGAATGGTGGGCGGAGGGCGGTGGTGACTGGCAACTAACAACATCGTAAGCATGTTGAAAATTGAATGAAAAGTACTGCGAATGCCTGAGAGAGCATTGTGACATTGTGTTTTGAGCTGCTGCTTTTGCTGTTGATGCTGTTGTTGTGCGAGTGTGCGATTGTGCCGGGTTACGAGTTTGTGAAATATAAAAACGAAAACGAGAACGAAAACGAAATGAAACGAAACAAAGCGAGAGAATTTTTCAATCGCAGCTGCCCACATAAAGCCATGCCAAATGTGCGACAAGGATTTGCTGTTGCTGTTGCTGCTGCTATTGTACTTACTATACGAGTATTTTACAAGATGGCATTGTAAACTTGCCCATTTACGACTGTCTGCAACTGATAGTCGCCTGCCTTGGCATTGCCTACAATGTTGTGCACTCCATTGTTGGCTGTGTTTTACGCTTGCTTACTTTTCAATTTATTGCTCAGCATTAAAACAATAACTACTACTACTAGTCGTAGTCGTAGTACGAGTAGTTGTTCACAATGCTCGTTCACATATGTTCTTCTTGTGTGTGCTCTGCGCCCTTTGACAAAATGTCAATTGCAATGGCAAAGTATTAAAAGCTACACTTACTCGCTTAGCTCGCACAGCATTCGTAGATTATGGAAAATTAATGGAAAATGTTTGGCAATCACAAAGAATTTCCGAATAAGTGCTATTCACTGCAGTAAATCAAAGTTGAATCTTTTGTATTGATTAAATACTATTTATGGAAACAAGTTGCATAGTTTGTTTGTTAATATCGTGATATGGTCACCATATTCGCCAGATGGTAGCTTAATTGAAAATGTTTGAGGCTGCCTAAAACGGAAGATATACCAAGGCTGAAAGCAATAAAGAAACATTAACTGAAGTTATTAAATGTACTTGGAGGGAGATTTCCTTGAACTTCCTTTTGTGAAAGACTGGTTATATAAAGTTATTACTAACAAAGGAGGCAGTACTTATTACTAAAAGTATTAATTTGTATTAGTATTTAATCTAATAGTAACACCCACTAAAAATTTAAATTAAAAAATTAATACTTCATTTGTAAAAAGCCTAAGTGCGTCTATTCTATTGACCAAGAAAAATGCATCTTATTTTGAGTAGCGTTAGAAAAGAAAGAAAATGTTTGAAAACATTCAATTTTGATAAATGTATATAATTATTTTTATATTATGAAGTATCATTAAATACCAAATAATTAATAAATATTCAACAAATTTTATTTTATTTTAAGTAAAAGTGCGTCTAACGTAAGACCAACAGTATCTAAGGAAACAAGTTGCATAGTTTGCACTGTGATTGTAAAGCAAAGATAATTTAATATTTGCTAAACAAGTAAGAAAGCTAAAGTCGAGTGTGATCGACCGTAAGATATCCGTTACAGACTTTGAATAAGAGCAAAACAGTGCGGTATTATTTTTATGATACACCGAATCAAAACACAACAAAAAAAATTCACAAAGGGCATAAAACTATAAAGGCCTGTATTAGTAGGTGTTTAGTCCATATAAAAGTATTTCTTCAATAACTTCTAAAATTTTTTTTCTGATCGCAATCAAATTTTTAGTAATCTTAAATACTATGGTTTTTATTGTACGTATCAAATATTTATCTAGCTCACAAAATTTTAAACAAATTGACTGCAAGCATAACAAATACTGTCAAAAGCAGCTCTACCTTTTACAGGATCTGAGATCTAGTGTTTTATATGGACAGACAGACGGACATGGCTATATCGTCTCAGCTGTTGACTCTGATCAAAAAGATATATACTTTATGGAGTCGGAGATGCCTCTTTCTGCCCGTTACATACATTTCCTGCAGGCACAACCTTATAATACCCTTCTACCCTATGGATAGCGGGTATAAAAAGAACTGGAGCAAGTGTAAACTTTAAGCCAGCTGCGATTAATTTTTATCTTAAGCACACGCTTGCCTGCCCAAAAATTTGTAGAAAATGCCCAAAATGCTGTTGCAAAAGTTTTATCCAAACAGATTTGAGTACAATAAATCTTATGTTGTTGCAAGTATTTCAAGGTATTTTCGTGTCATATATTATTAAAGCGTAATTTATACAGATTTATCTAGATTGTTCCAACTACTGCTTGTAAGCAGAGTGAATGGGTGTGTGTGTGCAAATGCATGTTGCAATAATCTGCTCTAAGGTCAAGCATATATATATAGTAGTACTTGTAATTTAATTTGGGGAAAAGACTTTTTGGTGATTAGGCCAACATGAATATGAAATGAATATGCTTGGGAAAGTCGATAACCAAGTGGTTGGCTGCTTTCTTGCAATTTTAATTATATCAGCTGGCAAGCTAAACATAAATAATTTACACACAAAACAAGCGTGTGTGTGTGAGTGTGCGAGTGTGTGTACAATTATTGAGCTTGTCAAGCAGAAAGTGTGTACCACACGCACTTAAAATTGTTCTAATTTTCATTAAAATTGTTGAACATGTAACTTAATGATGTTACCCAAAGAAACGCACCGAGCATAATCAACAGTGACTGGGAAGAGAGAAGTGAACGGTAACGGTAACGCTAACGGTAAACGGTACCTGCCACGCATCCTGCCACAAATATTTCATAAAGCTCGCTTGCACAACTTTTCGAACTCGAACAGAAGAGAACTTTGTTTGCGTCGCACAGCTGCCACAACTCGAGCCAGAGTCAGAGTCAAAGTCAGCCCGCAACCCGCAACCAGCAAGCGGGTTTCAGCCCTCTTGTTGGTCTCAGAGCTATCAGCTAAACATGCAAATATACACACAAAATTATAATTATTATGAAATTTTGGAAAATACTTGGGCCACATAGAACGTGGCTGGTTGGTTGGTTGGTTGGTTGCCTGGATGGCTGTCAACGGCAGCGGCAGGCCTTCAACACTTTTACCACAAAGCCAAATGCCAAACGGCAACATTGAGAGGAAACTCCTCCTCGCTTCAAGCCATCACAATTCCCTGCCACAACCTGAGAGGAGAGCAGCAGAGCCAACGTCAGCAGCCAGCAAACACTTGCCGCATTCTCACTTTGAGTGTCGAATGTAAGGAAAGGAGGCAAAGGACAAGAAAGGGGTTTGACTTTCGGGTTTTGCGTTTGGCATTGCCTCATTCGCACGTGCTTCAAAGTCAGCCATCCCCCAAAACGAATATTTAAAAAAAATACAACGTACAGAAAAAAAAGAGTGAAGAAAAACTCATTTAATAACGTTTCGAATTGTGCGGCCAATTTGACTTAATTAGGCAGCTTGCAAACTCAGCAAAAGCATTCAATGGAGCAATGGCAAATGGCGAATGGCGATTAATAAACTTGTCGTTAATTACGTGACCAACATCAACATTTAGCCAATATCAAATCAAGCTGAACTGAGCTGAAATTGACTCAATGACAGACTGCTGACTGGTTGACCGTGGGCAAAGCGAGAAGCGAGAAAGCGAGAGAAAGAAGTGTGCAAAAAGCAATCAACACAAAATTAAACAAGAATCTCAACTCATTTGGGTGCAAAATTAAAAATACCTCGGCAGCCAATTTGTTGGCTGGCGCTTTCGCTCCAGAATGAATTGCGTTAAGCGTTTGTCAATTGTGGGCCCCCGAGAAGCTCAATACCATTAGCAATTTAGCCACCCACTCCCTACCTTCCCACGCCCCTCTTCACTTTACCTACTTGTCTCCTTTCCTGGTGCTCTTTCGCTCTTCCTCTTCCGCTGCCAGCACAATAATTTGTCTATTTAAACTTTTCCTTTTGGCGTTTTGCATTCGCTTTTGTTGTATTTTTTTGTTATTTGCATGTCATTTATTTTGTTAATGTTCGTAAATAAACAACAAAGTTGAGTGGCAATCGACGGGACGGGACGTGCGGGAAAGTCTCCCATTTAGCATTAGCTGCGACAACTCAAAAGCAATCGAAGCAGCAGCAGCAACAACATCAATTTCAATTTTCACACTTGAGGAGGAGCGGGTGGCTCGCTGTGGCTATGGCTGCTTTTGTCTCGGTATAGTAAATATCTTGCGTCATTGCAGAAATATGGCAACAATTTATAAGTGATTCGTCATTGTTTATTGGCTTCATCGAAGCGCGAATGAGCCATGCCAAAGAATTATGGCTGACAATTTGGCTCGCCTTATTCGAAAATCAACAATAACAAATCACAATGGCCACATTCTGGGGTATCATTCTCCAACGCTGCTGTGTTGTCGCTGCTGTTGTCTCTTCATTAGCTGAGTGGCTAGTCAGATTTCTGTTGCCTACTTTTAAGCGCTGCAGCAAATTGACCAACGTGGTGAAGAAAAAATGGCCACCTGCTCGCTCGGCTTGTATGCAATGTAATTTGAGAGTCACACACGGCTAAGCTGATGAAAGGCGGAGAAAGCGAGAAGAGCGAGAAGAGAATAAGACACACACACATACGATACTTTTCGCTTTCTCTGCTGTCTCTGCTTGTCTGCGCGCTTCGGCAGCAATTCGAATCAATTTGAAAGCAGTTTTCCAACGCTTTGGCAGCTTGCTGATGTGAAGTAAAGCAACTGCAGGAGGTATCTGTGCAAAGCGCTGCCTTCAATCACGCTTAAGCGCCTAAAAGCAGGCGCTGTGACACTCAAGCGACACATAAGCTCTGCAACAGAATGCTTGTCGTTCCTCCAGCTCAATCTCCATGTTGTCGTTGTTGTTCTCGTTGTTTTTTTGGGCTGTGTGTTGTCCTGCTTTAAGGCATTTGGCAGGGGGTCCAAAAGTTTGCACACTTTGCAAATGCAAATACGAAACTTAAATGAAATGCAGTTTCACATGGCCCGAAAATGTAAACTTTTTGATTATCAACTCGTAAGAGTAAGTCTCTCTGTCTGTGTGTGTGTTTTGTATGTGCCAAATAAATTCCATGCACAATATTAAGTGCAAATTGTTTTGCCGCAATTGTTGTCTCTCTCACTCTCTCGCTCACTTTTTGAAATTGTCCTAGGTTGCGTCTTTTATATATTTTATGCACGCCACGGCGATGGAAACGACAACAGCTTAGGGCACAGACTGCCAACTTGAGGCATGCGGCATGAGGCAAGCGGCAGGCAGGCGAGCGTGCAACGTCGACGATGGCGACAATTTTTGGCAGCCAAAGCGCTTTTCTATTAAAATTTTCATTAAATTGAAAGCAATTAGTATGAGACCCAGGCAACAGCAACAGCAACAGCAAGCTGAGATGGCTTCAGTTACGCTTCCACAAGCCTCAAAACCAAGCATAGCTGTTGCTGTCGTCGCATATTGTTCCCTTTTCCGTCCCTGACCCCTCTCCACACCATCAACCGTTTGCTCGATGTTGCTGTTGCTGTTGCTGGCATTGCTGTTTGTGTTTTGATTATTGTCAAAAACCCGAGGCAGCAGCTGCAATTTGCGGACACATAAACGAGGAAGCGAGTCCTCGTCGTCATCGTCGTCGTCGTCGTCGACGTCCTGCGACGTGCGTTTGTTGGTTGCTTGCGTGGCGGCTGCCATTCAATTTTCCATGAGGCGCAAATTGCGTTGGCGATAATACAAAAAGTCCGTTGCCATCAAGATCTTGGTCGAGGGTTGCCTGGAGCAGCCTTTTGCAAGGCAACTCGGAATTAATTTGCCTGGCTCCCAACCACACCATACAGCCTGAAACCGCAACAAAATGATTTCGTTTTACCTTGATTTTTGGTCATTTTAAGTGGTGCTTCTCCAGCTGCGCTTTAGATTCTCTCGTCCATTTTTATTGTTCATAGCACTCGCCATTTTGAAGAGCACTTTCGGCTGCTTAGATCACTCAACTAGAAATTGATAGCGCTGCATGCCGGCCATTACTTTTGATGGTCGCCTCACAACATCGAACAGCGACGCCCAAAAAAAAAAAAATGCCGCACAGCATTTGGTAGCCTCTTTTTGGTGGCTGTCAATGTGCTGACAGCTGCGGTGCTTATTAAGCAATTTCCGCCATTTGTTTTTTGTTGTTGTTCGCGTTTTTCATTCGTTTTTGGTGTTTTTTTTACAGGTTGCATAAAGTGTTATTTATTGATATTCCGCAACACGATTTTATGCGCTGCGTGCATAAAAAAAAAGAATGCTGAAACGGCCTTTGATTTAACAGCAATTGTTGTACGTTTGAGTGGTTCCATTAAACGGAATCAGATATTAATTCACAATGCATCGACACAAAGATACACACAAATACACATACATATATACACACAGAGATACTCTCATAGCGACGAAGTATTGTCCTGGAGCTAGAACGAAGCTTTCACAGTTTGTTTATTTCTTTGCATGACTTTGACAGCATAAATATTGAAAATGTGCCAAGGCACAAGAAGAGCACGAAAATTTCTAAAAATATTGCCGAGCCAAAATTGAATTCCTGGCAGTCAGCAGCAGCAGCTTCAACAACAGCTCTGCTCTGCATACCCTGTAGTCCAACATGTAAGGTGTAGTATGGGAGGAGAGAGAGAGAGAGAGGGAAAAGTGACCAATTGTTGTGTTAGTTGTAAATTTATATATTTTATTTTGTTATTTTACAATCCCTAAGTCGACTTACACACTTTACTTTTATGCTTTTAGTTCTGTATAATCAAAAAAGAATTTGTTTAGGGTTTTAGACATTCTTAAAGCGTTGGAAAGTGAGACTGAAGACTACCTTACCTGATTAGGGTGTCTTTCAGTTGCGCAATTTCCTTTACAAGTGCTTTCCTTTTTTTGTGAAATACTTGTCCGCATCTAGAGTCCAAAATTTTTCAATAAAAATAGCCGCAGGCCCACAAAATACCAAAAACAACAACAACAAGAGCAACAAGAACAGCAACTGCGGCGACAACATAAAGCAAAGCCACGTTGTGGCTGAGTCTTGAGCGTTTCCTTTGGAGTTGAAGTTGCTGCTACGTGTTTGTTGTGATTTGGAAAATTTTACTGCCGCCTTGCGTTTGAACTGCGGGGGCGGAAATTATTTGTGTGCCATTGATTATAGCGAGCAAAAGGAAAGCCATGTGCATAGCCCCTGGGACTTTTGGGGAATAGGCACGAGTTTATTTGCTATATACAATTTTTACATACATTTCTATTTGATATATTGAACCAGCTAAGGGCACGTGTGAGACGGGTTTTAAAGTTGCCTTCAAGTTATTTGTCCTTTTGCGAGTATGTCTAATTCAAAAAGAGGGCTACACACTCGCCCTCGCACTCGCACTCTCAGCCACAGACGAAGGCAATAGCTTCAGCCGCATAGCCACATGAAAGCTGAGAGTATGCAGCATAGCTGAGGGAAGGCAACCACGTTCCACACGCATTCCTTTGATCAATTTTGGGCAGAGGGATAAGGTAGGATGAAGGAGAAGGAAGAAGGCGGCTCTAACCGACGGCAATTATGCGAGGAAAGGTGTGTAGCAATAGTTGTTGTTGTTGTCGTTGTTGTTGTACCTTGCGTTCGTGGCACGCACCTTGACTTTCCGAATGGTCGCTGTAGATGGCGTGCTGCTTTTTTTTGAGACCTCAGCCCACCAAGTCGCATGTCGCAAGTTTTTCTTTTAATTTTTCCGCGTGCCTGCAGTATTTGTTGTGTTGTTTTTATGATGCTTAATTTCTGTCACCGACTCCCTCCCCCCGACTAGTCACAGCACCAAATATGCCATTTGCATATTTGATAAAGTTTTTTTTTCGTCTTTGCGGGGGAGCGTAGACGACATAAATAAATAAATTGTGCGTTTAGCGTAGGAGTGGGAGAAAAATTCAAAGTTTTGTTCCCTGAAATGTTAACAAATATTTGTGCTGGCCGTGACTGTCTGTGTTCGGGCTCTCATGATTGTTGTCATTATTTTTATTGTTTTGATGTGCCAGAGCCAGGACATCAAGGACATGCCAGCTGACAACTGACAACCGTCAACTGGCAGCCCATACACATTCACATTCGCATTCAACAAACTCGAAACACACATATCGTATACTCATAGCATGTGGCTTGGCATATTTGTCTTTTGGCCCTCACGTGATGACTTTCGCCCCGAGAAAAGTAGGCAGGCAATTATTTTTGCTTTTAGTTAGTAAGTTTATTTTTGGCCAAAGCCAAAAAAATAAATAACTCAAATGCAGACACACACCCGCACACAGCAGGTGTCGCTGACAAGGCGACCAAGATAGGGAAAAAGAGAAAAAAAGGGGGCCAAAAAGTTATCAGCGGAAAAGGCCTTCGGATTTGCTAATGGCTTTCGTTGCACCGCACTTAATTTATCAACATCTTTGCGGTTGACAGTGACATGTACCAGCAGCAGTAGCAGTAGCAGCAACAACAGCAACAACAGCAGCGACAACGACAAAGCTGTCGCAGAGCTTTAATTGAATTTTGCGTTTCGCCATTTTCCAGTTAGCGGGTTAAACAGCGACAAACACTTTGCGTAAATTATGCGATTAATGCGTACGCGAGGCCATGCAAATGGCAATGAGATACTTCCTGACTGCCTGCGCCTGCTTTGCCAGCCTCGCCTGCGCCTGGCGAATGACAAGCACCATCAGCAGCATAGCACCAGGAAAATAATAGTAATGAGAAGGTGGCCTCTCGTCTCTCAATTACGTCGCTGGTGCGACGCATATATCAACTGCAGAGCGACAGCGAGCGACTCAGAGTCAAAGAAGAATTAGAGAGGTATGGGATTGGCATTGGCATCAATTATGCTGTTGCCTGGCATCGTCAGCGTTTTGTCGGCACTAAAAATGATGGCAAACGACACTCAGGGCCAACGTGAAGACGTGCAGCAATAAATTAAAGCGCTCTGGCCGTTAAAGTGCCACCAAAGATGGCATAAAGTGGCAGCCCAGCGCATAAAATATGACAAATAAAATGCTAAAACCCAGGCCACGACACTGAAAGTGCCAGAGAGAGAGAAACCTCCCATTCACTTATGCATATTATTGAAATTTATTCATGACTTTTGCACTTGCAGTTGGTCAAGAGACAGCAAGAGCACCCCAAACTCCTTTAAAGGCCATGTTTAACAGCACTCCATTAACGGAACTCTCACTTATCTGTCAGCGAGTCCAGCGAGAAGTTAAGTATAAAGCTTAACGGGGAAGCAGGGCTATAAAATAAACTAAACCAAAGCCGAAGATTTCCACTGAGACTGTTATACTTTTAGAGCCGAATTTGACTCTTTTAATTTGTTAGAATACACTTTTGGAAAAAAGTACTAACATGCCCAGTCGAGTGTGCTCAGCTGAAATATAACCGCTACCCACTTTCACACAAAATACACAAACACAAATACACCAAATTTGTATACCAAAAACATTACAAAATATACTAAACGTACTACTACTACTGCGTTACAAATATACCACATAAACCATATAGCCAACTAAAAGAAGTACAAGTTATTTGTTAGTATGGATTTTTATTATTTGTGCGAACAGCATTAAAATAACCAACAAAATCTTTCATTTAAAATATATCAAATTTAAGTAAAAAATCTCAGTTGATTTTTTTTTAGTTTGTTAATACTTAAAATTAATTCTGGAAGTAGCAGTAAAGCGACCAATAAAAATACTTCATTTAAAAAGTATCTAAAAAGGGAAAAATTGCCTTCATCACTTGTAACACACAACATTATAGTTTAACTATATTGTTGCAAAGTTAAGTGCAAATTAATGAACCAATCTCTGGCGTAAACAATTTGCAATAATTTCTGACTTTGCTGGTGAGCCATAAAATTGCATTAGCGCTGTTTGGGCCATCATAACAATAATGCATAAGATTGCGATTGCGAGTACCCAACAAAGTGCGGAGCAAATTGCAGCAGCAGCAGCAGCAGCATCAGCATCAGCTTCAGCTTCAGCTAACGTGGCTGAAACGACTAAAAACGGGGCCAAAAACGAAAGTTCAAAATGTCGACAAACGAACAAACAAAATTTCATTTGCAGCGCATCGTAAATTGAATGCACATGTGAGCATAAGTATGTGTGTGAGTGTGTGTGCAAAGTGTGTATAAGTATTGTGTGTGAGTAACACAAATGTTAGCATTTGTGTGTTTGTTTGTATGTGTGTCAATGCCGTTGACGTCGAGTGAGCGTGAAACAAATGCAAGCTATAAAATCTCAACAGCTACAAAGCGTAATGCCAGCGGGGCAAAGTAAAGGAATGTCAAGGGAGGCGGGCAGAGGCAGAGTTGAAGCAGAAGTAGCAACAACAGCAGCAGCAGCAGCAGAAGCAGAAGAAGTATAAGCATAAGCAGGGCGACTGTCAGGACTGCCAGTGCTGTTTATTTGTATTTGTAGCATAAGCAGAGCAATGGCTGCCATTGGCAAATGGTGCAAATACTTGTACACACAGATACACACACACTCTCATTCGCATACTCACGCAGTTAAGCTATGCAAACAATTTCATGGCGCAGGACGGAAACATTTCGAAAAGCAAATTCAATGTCTCGCAAATTAGCGAGTGCAGGAAAACTTGTGAAAATGATTAAACATAATTTCTCATATGTACGCAAATTGGCAAACGAAGCAGAGTTCAATTAAATAACTTAAACTTGAATTTTTATAAAAAAGCTGCATGCTCGACTGTGAGTTATTCGCCAGTCATTGTAAATAAAAGGAAAATATTACTGTGCTGAAAATATACCAAATACCGAATAATGTAAAAAAACAAAAAACAAAGATAAAACAAAAATATATTCTTAAAATATGCCAAATTCAAATACCGAAATACAAAAAAATACCAAAAATGTATAGTTAAAATATACCAAATTAATATACCACAACAAAAGTTTTCTTTTTGGTTTAAATAATCCTATCTTCAAAAATAAAACAAATACTAAATTTAAAAATATACCGAATTTTATATTTGGTATATTATAATACAGACGGAAAGATTAATAGACAGAAAGGCTATATCACCTATATTGAGATGCCTTCATCTGGCTGGTACATAAATTTCGTCAAGTCACAAAGTTATAAACTTTTTATTTTTTTTAAACTTTCTTTATTTTTTACCTCTTTAGAGAATACAACTAGAATCGGAAATCTCGACTGTGTTTATATTTCACAATCATTTCGACTTTAATTCAACCAAATTTATTGCAATCATTTTGATCTTTTGTTTTAACATATAATATATTATAACGAAAATCCCTTTATAATAAACTGCGTACTTATGCCGTAAATTCATTAATTTTCATTTTGTATTACAAGTTGTTGCTAAGCGTATTGCGGATAACTTTCGCATAGTCGTTGTCTCGTTCTCAAATTATCCATGTTGTCGTAGTTACCCCAAAATGTTTATCTCGACATCTGATGTCAGGCAACGAACGAAACGAAACGAACAACAGCAGCGACTTGACTTTAGCTTCTCAGTTTCTTCAGAGCTGGATATGGAGGAAGTTTCGCCAAGCAGCTGAACGGCAATCATGTAATCACTTGTCATGAAGCTAAGCTCTGACCAGCCTTCACAGAGCACCCCGAATCCGCAATCGCCGCACTATTACTACTAGCAGAGAGGGAGGATAGAGAGAGAGGGAGGCAAACTCAGCGAGTTTTGTTTATTTGTAAACACTCGGCAGTTATTGCTTTGTTGCTCAAGACAAATACAAAGACATGCTCCTCGTACTACATTGAAAACAAATGCGTCCTTCTGCTGAACCTGACAGTTTTCTTTTTCGAAAATATTTTGAATCACAAGTTGTGCAATTTATTGAGCAGATAAATTTTCTTTGTCTTCTTGAGACTGTCGCTCAAAATGTGAAATTTATATGAAAAGTTCGTTCGCCTGTCTGCCAGTTTACCAGCAGGATCAAAGTAGCAAAATAAATTAACGACCGATAAGCGACGCTTCATGGCAACTTTCGCGGCTGTTATCGGGGGGAGGGGGCGAAACTCCGAACAACAGCTGCGGCAGCTTAAATGCGTGTCGCAATTGCTGCTGGGGTGGCATGTCCTTGGCGTGCCCTAATTGGAGACCCACGAATGTGCATAATCCACGTACTTGTACATAAGTAAAGTCAAAGCGCAGGCCTCCTAATCCTGGTGCAGGAAGTCCTGCAAGTCCTGCCTTGACTGCAATTGAGTTATTGCATGCCGCCAGTTGCCAACTGGCAACGTTCGTTCGCAATTAGCGACACGCTCATTAATTGAAGTGACATACACACACACACACAGACACACGTACATTGCATGCAGCCAGGTCATGGGGCGGCTACTTAATATTTAAATCAACTCGTGGCAATTGGCTTAAATCAGTTTGTTCGCATTGAATTTATGGAATTATGACAAAACGCTGGAAAAAACTTTTTAGCTTTTTTTTATGTGCTGCAAACGCATTTTTAATTGCGATAATGAGTCATGCTGAGTCAACTATTAAGCCAGTGGCATTTTTTCTTTCCTCCTCTTAGCTGGGAACAAAAAGTTGGCACAACAAATGTTGCAAAGATTCAATTGACTTGATATGGCAATTTTAGCAAATTCATTTATTATTTACTTGACTCTTGTTTTCCTGGAAATTGAATTGAATATTTTAGATTTCTGAGAAATCGTTAAGCTAAAGCGGCTGTAAGCAAAGCAACAAGAGTCAAGTATCGATTCAGCAAATTGGCAGACAATAAGGTAGTAGAGTATAAGCTACCAACTTAAATTTAGAAAATTTCAAATTAAATGAAGATACAAATTATTTATCTTCTGCAAATTAATTGGTAATACAAGCGTTTACATCTGCAAATGCCTCAAGTGTCTCTGCTTTTGTCTTACGATAAACAGATACATCGGATTTCTGGTTTGCTAATTGAAAGGATGTCTTCATACAGTCATGAGGTTAATTAGAAGGGGGAAGGGAGCGCTGTGCTTATTGTGCATGCTTGCTCATGTAGCGGAAATTGTTGGCCGATAACCCGGGTTTTGTTGACCATTAATTAGGCGGGGGCTCTACACATAATACATAAATAAGCCAACACCATTGGCTTATTGTTGTTGTTAGCTTTTTTTCCGCTGTCGTTGTTGCATTATGAGTACAATCTGATGTCCTGACAGGCGGCGTAATAAGCGCAAATATTTGCACATAATCATAATCATAATCATCCCTTTTTTTTGGCTGTTCTGTTATCCGGAGAGGGGAGAACACACACTCGTGCACGGACATTTTTGCCGTTTGCTGAAATGCGGCCCATGAAAAGGTTTAAATATTTATGAAATTATGCCAAAGTTTCAACAAGTCATAAATCTCTGTTGATGTTTGACTTTTTATGCAAAATTTATTTCATTTGCATAAAAATGGCTGACAAAATATTTTGACAGGCACGGCCAACAGCAGCAGCAGCAGCAGCAGCCCCACCTCCACCATCAGTCCAATCCCCAAAGCAGCCCCATCAGGTGGTGGTGCACTCTGCCCGACAATAGCCAAGCACACAACCAAAAAAAAAAGATACACGAAATTCAAACAATAAACCTTAACTGAATGCCTCAACCCACACATACATACATATCTCTGCTCTGCCCACTCTGCCTTCTAATCCCCTCTCGCACACCTGGAAGTTTGCCTGTCAGTCGGATCACTTCCAAGGCTGTGTTTTTGGTTTTTGCCGCTTTGACTGGCTTGTCATAAACATGGAATGGAATTTGCCCAAAAACTTTACCACGTAATCAATCACGCTTCATTTATTGACACGCACAAAGGATGATGGGCCTAGCCGGCGAAGGACACACACACACACACACACACACACAGAGGAATACTACATAGATACAAACGGATACATAGCAGCTATTGCTGGCTGCGCATTTGCTTGTCTCTTGGTCAAATGGTGGCAAAAGTTTCGCATGCATAAATCCGACAGAGACATAGACAACAGATAGAAAGAGACGAAGACAGAGGCAGAGAGAGAGTAGGCACAGACTGTTAGCTCTGACAGCTCATTTGCGGTCCCACTGCTAACTCTGTCCATTCGGGTTTCAGCCCACCTGGCCGCAAGCTCTCACTCGCTGGAAGCGTTAGAGAGGCAGGCCAAAAAGTGTGAAGGATTTATGACAAAAATTTATGAGCGTCAGCGGCAACTCCGACACTCATACGCCATGTGGGTTATGGTTGCACAGCCGCGAATGAGCTTGACAAATATTTACGAGCTCAAGGACACACCTTATCAAATGGCAGCCACACTCTCACTTTGCTTTTGCTTTTGCTTCTGCTTCTGCTTATCCTTCTTCTACTTCTTCGCGTGGAAATTAATAGAGCCAAGGTGCAAACTTTGGCAATTTACCAATAAATAGAGCATAAAACCCATTCGCCATGGCTAGCCAATTTGTGTGAAGACTGCGGCCGTCAGCCAGCACCACCACCAAAAAAGCTGAGCTGCCCAGCTTAGTGGTTTGCTTAAAATCAAGCAAAATCTTACCCATGATATGCTTGCTCATTGCACATAGCTCACTCACAGTTTTGCGGTTTTAATAACTCTTCGCCTGTCGGTAGCAGATGCTCTCTCTCTCTGAGATAGCGGGGAAGTGTTTTAAATCCTCATTTTGATTGGCAAAGACTATAGTTTTTATTGATGTACAATAAACTGCAGCACTTGGGCTTTAAATGATGATAAATGAGTAAGTGAGTGAGTGGGTGGGTGGATGGGTGGATGGGATTTGTTGGTTTGCTTGCTTTGAGCTCGGCTGTCAGTTGCCTGGCATCGGGCCAGGGACATTGGCAGAGACAGGCAGAGAGAAGGCTTTCATTTTTCTAAAAGTGAAATTACAAAGCCACATTTAAACATGGCATAATATAAAAGCCGCTGTCACAATGTCGGGGCAACAGGCTGGCTGGCCCTGTCCAACACTGTGGAATGTAGCACAAAGGACATGCAATTAATTGCATACGCTAGCTGGCTGCAGCAGCAGCATCAACCAACAACCAGCAACCAGATGAAATGCATTGCATTCAAGTGGAGGCCAGGGGTCATATTACTGCGGCTGAATGCCAAATCATCCACGCCTGCCACGCCTACACGCACCGCAAGCCACAAAATAATGCGTAGACCGTCACAAAGCAACGAGAGAGAGAGAGAGAGCCAGGGGCACCACTGGAAGGTGGGGAAGGTGGTGCAGGGTTTATATTGGGTCTATTGGTATCCCAATGAATTCGGGTCTTTGCCTCTGTCTCTTGCTCTCGGCCTGCCAATTCCATTACGAATTGTTGTTTAAACGGATTATGCAAAAGGGAGCAGGGAGCATGATGTATGTATGTGTGGGTATTGTGAAAACGCTTGCTTCACACACACACACACACACACTCACACGCATACAGATGTAAAGTGCTGTGCGTGACAATTGACAGGTGGATGGAGGCACGCTTCAGATTCAGATTCAGCTATAGCTACAGCTACAGCTTTAGCTTCAGTCGTCTGCTGCCACTGGGAATTCGATTAATTTTTGATGAATCAATGTCAACTACTGCTGCAAATCTGTGAACTGTCAGCACGCTTGTGCGACGCGTCGTGTTGCAGGTGGGTCAAGCTGCCTCTTGTTGGCCAAACAAAAGCCACTGTCGCCGTCGACTGACATTGACGTCTGCTTTCTCTCTCTCTCTCTCTCGCTCCATCTGCAGACTGCCAGTTTTACCCCTTTTCGCATTTGGAACACGTAATTTTTGAACACACACACACACATGCACATATCAATGACATTTGTTAATACAAGCACAAAAGGTGTGTCCCAAAAAATATGACAAGCAAAAAAAAAAAACGAAACCCCATACACATACAGAACTCTGGCATTACGTGACTTTGGGACGGCGGCTGCTGGCATCGGCTGTTTTCTTATTTGACAGAAATTGGCATATCGCGCGTCGCATTTTTTACGCATCAAATGAAAATGTTATGCCCCAACAGAGTGAAAAGCTTTCGCCAAGCAAGTGGCGAAAAGTATGTTCGATATTTTTCAATCAAATTTCCGTAAATGTCACGTATACGCAACGTTGCTTCGCTATACTTATTAATAATGCTGCCTTTGTGTGCCGCCCCACAGAAAGCACTACACAACGATGAAGTCGAGCAACTAAGAAAGATACACTCGACAAAAAAGATGATAACATGAACGAAAGGATCTCTGGAGTTTTCCACTATCCAAATGGATAATGAGTTTTTGCCATCGATTGACCTAAATTTTAGCTGGAGTCTAAAGTGTGTCATCATCTTTATCTTTTACCAATTTTAAACATTGAATTCCTTCAGTATTTTTTCCTGAGTGCATTAACTTCCAGGAAACGCACACATGTCCCTGTCTGTGTGTGTGTGTGTGTGGCATAGCAAGGACCTTCGCTGTGTGCTTCGCCGGGTGGTGTCCCATTAAACTTCATTCTTCTGTCGTTGTCAGCGTCTGTTGCGACATTTATGCCCATTAACAGAGTTTTGCGCCCTAGCATTTTTGGCATCTTTTGGCGTTGCGTCTGTCGCGTAAATTTTTGATGAACTCAAAATTGCCGATGACATTGAACTGTGCGAATTTTATAACAAACCATAGCCGACTTTTCCCTTTTGCATTTCTTAGATTTTCGTATTTCGGATAATGAAAATTAAGGGGACTTCTCGACACTGGCACATATTTTCAACTTGTTTACGTTGGCAGCAGCGGCATCGGCAGCGGTAGCTAAATATTTAACAGCTTCCAGCAATTTCATTAATAAATATTTCAGTCGCTCGATTCATAATTTATGTAGGGGGAAATACATGTTAGGTTTGAGCCAACTTCACCGCATAATTCAAGCAGTTTATACGGCTCAACAAACTGTGCTCATAGAAGCGGAGACAGCGCGCAAATATCTGGCAAATTAGTCTATATATTATGCTTGAGCTGTATTATGCATGCGCCACGAAGTATGCAACATATTTCAATTGCTGCTTTACGGCATTAAAAGAAACCCTCAAATAAATTGTGTGTGTGTGAATGTGTGTGTGAATGAGAAGGGTGCCACAAAAAATGCCTATCTCCACTTGACATCGGAGCAAGGGGAGCCATCAGCACCTTTGTCATTTATTTATAGTTGTAGGCGTGTCGCTTTCACTTCTCCTGCTACACAAACACAATCTCACTATCTCTCTCGGTATGTGTGTGCGTGAAGCTCGTAAATAACCACTGCGAAGACACATGCCACTTTATGTCAATTATTTTGACAGCTAACAAGCGCAAATACTCGTCTGTATGCAGCCAGGTCGCAGTTATAATATCACACTCAGTGCGTCCATTAGAGGCGGGTCAGAGACTGAAGACACGGCATGGAAATGCCAAGAACTTTCCCCCAATTATGTGTAATGAATGAAAGGCAAATTCGATGCGAAGCGTTTTGAAGGCAAAACATATTACTTGATTAAGCATGGAAGTTGAGGAAGCCTTTTTGTTTAAATAATTAAGCCATCTCATTAATAAGGATTTAAAGTGAGCTCAATTGAGGCGCATGCAATGCGAATTAATGATGACCACAGGCACAAGCCCAAGTGGTTTTTAACCCATACTCATATATCTTTCTCGCATACACACACATACACACACACCACACACTTACACCGACTTACATGCATTCAGATTGAAGTACAAAAGGCCGAAATCGTAACGAAATTATGTCATGGCCCGAACAACGAACAACGATCTCAGCCGTGGTCAACATAGCAACCCGGCAGCTGGCTGGCTTTCTGGTAGCTGGCTTGCTGTTTGGGGCATATCAAAAGGCGATTTAATGAAATTACAGTCAATATTAATCACTGTCAAGGCTAATTGAGTATGAAAACAAGCAGAAGCGCCGGCGACTGCACACAGAAAAAAAAGAAAGAGAAAGACAAAAAAGAAATTCGCTGCTCTGGTCTCTTCCCCTCACTCATATATGCGAAATCGCGAGGGAAACTCCATGTGAAGCGCTCTTCTTGTGAATCAGTGTCATCGTTCATTAGACGCGGCCGGAAACAAAAACTCCACTTGACAGCTTAAAAGGGTTTCCCACCCGCCCTTCAGCGTCTTGCTCTCCCCTCTGGCAACACGTGTGTGTCAACGCAACTTACGCGTAACCAAACGTACGTTGTGTAGGCAGAGTAGAGAAGGGGAAGGAGCAGCTGCTGATGAATCGATGCATAAGTGTCTCCCAGTCTCAAGTCTGAGTCGCAGTTCCCAGTCAGAGTCACAGTTTGTCTAACAGTTTGTAAGCATCAGAGACTTGGCCTGGCCACCACGAAGCAGGCGACCCCTGTTGCTATGACACGCGCATAATTTGTATTATTTTTGATGGCAGCCGACTGTTGCTATTGCTATTTGCTATGTGTATGTGTGTGTGTGTGTGTGCAGCCCTCATTTGTTATGTTCCAGCTGGCATTGAATTACTACGAGAGTACGACAACGAGAGCGCACTGCTTCATTTGAGAGGCGAGCCTGGTGCCGCACATCGTTTGTCAATCGTAAATTGTGTGCTGACAAGGACAAATGGCATTTGAAGTCGATTTTATTTGCTGCCGATTGTGGCAAATGAAGTGGAACCTGTTTTTTACGACAGTCCAACTGAAATTATTACCACAACGTGGCCTCACTTACCAGTCAGTCCTCACAATCTTTTTGTTTTTTTAAGTACTGCAGGAAGAAAACTAACGGAGAAAGCACAAAATTTTAATGGTTAATGTAATCAGAGCTGATGGCAGCAGCAGCTGACTCTCTCTGGCCATGGCCACATGCAAAGTCAAATTAACTGCAATTGACAGCGGGTCACGTTTCGGGCCAGCTTGCAGCTGTCAATCAGGCGACGAAGCCGGGCATTAACTTATTGAATTTTAGCCAATTTACCAGCGAGCACACTTAGCTGATCACACAGAGTGAGAGAGAGAGAGAGGAAGAGGGAGAGGGAGACGAACAGCGAGGAAGAGTGAAAGAGTTCAGGCACAATTACCCGTGAGCTATGGATATGTTGCATGTCCGTGTACAGACTGATGTTGAAGCTGAAGCTGGACTCTCTACTCTTTGCCACGGTGTGGCATGTCAAGAGCCGTCGACGTTTTGTTGCGCTCCAATTTAATGTGGCAGCTTTGGCCGGGCAGTTGCAACTAAACCCAACTAAATCAAGCCGTTCTTTCTAGCTAGCTGCCTGGCCACCTGTCAAGTGCATGTAGATAAATTTCCAAGCTAATGGTGCCGAGCTCTCCGGCTAGCCGCAAAGCAACGTGCTCAGACCAGGCAACCGATGTCGACGTCGACGCTAGTCGGCAGTGATTGGGATTTGGGTAAGTGGCAAGTGGAGAAAGAGAGAAAGGGGGCAGAGTGCATGTTGCACGTTGCACATGGCAATTGCAGCCGGCAGCTGTTTAAACTGTTACAAAAATACACCACGGCTGACAGGAGGCGTCTGCCACACACTCTCAACCGGCCCTCAACCTTCACTGGCTCCACTCACTCTTGGGGCACTTGTTCAGTTAACTTAATTGAAAATCACAAAAATTGGTCATTCCGGCACAATGAGCAAAGCAACTTGGCAGCCGGCAACGATAAATGTTGCCAAAGTGCAGAGGGAAGGAAGGAAACATACAAAAAATACTAAAACAAAAACACAGTCCCGACAAATTCAATTCTCCCCCGTGCTCCCGTCTCGTATGCTTTAAGGCCTTGGCCATCTGAAAGCCTTTCACTTTGCCAAAACAGACAGACTGAGAGTGCCACAGAAAGAGTGAGAGAATGAAGCAAATTGAAGTTAAGTTAAGTAAAGTTTGCTAAGCAAAACATACTCGCACTTTTTACTTAACTCCGCCTGTTTTTTCCGGCTGTCTGCAAATTTATACCAAAAAGCACAAAAAAAGGCAGCAACAAAAACTTTTTTAAACACATTTCAGAGCGAGTTGAGATGCTGCTGTTGCTATTCCTGGCGCGGCCATTTCGCCACGTTCCGGTGTTGATTCCGGCTGCGACTCGAGCTGGTATGTTGTGTACACACAACGCTCCCGCTCTTGCTCCCGCCCTCGCTCTCATACTCTCACTCTCGCCACAGATTAATTCATTTAATGGCTGTAACGTAAAGTAAACAAAAGACCAAAAAAATAGCTCTAAAATAAATAAAAATTAAAGCAAGAGCAAAAGCAAAAGGCGAATGTAGCAGTCGCAAACGCCATTCGCAGTAGAGCTACATTAACACGACGTATACGTAACATAGAAAATCGATGTTGTGTATACGGCGAGTGGTTCAGCTGGCTTTAATGCTAGCCTTAGCTTTGGCTAGCGCAGAACATACAACATGCAGCCAAGTGTTCATAATGCCATTACAAACAATTTTCAAAGAGACAGAGCAAAAACGAGCATAAAATGTGAAGTTAACTCGTCGCTGATTACATATAAATAGCACAACGTGGGCGGTTGCGGTTGCCCTTTCTCGAATATTGGTGGATGGGGGCGGGAGGCAGCGAAGGGGTATATTTTTAATTTACCTCGCATTTCAATAGCTCGACAGCCTTTATGTCTAATAACTCTCTCTAAAGCAACGAACGAAAAAAAGGATGCAAAGCTTCGCCTAGTTTATTACACAGAAGTGAAAGTCCAGTTAGAAAACCCCTAAAAAGAAAATATAAACCTTCAAAATGTCCGAAATGTCTGAAAAGTCTTAAAGTCCGGTCACGTAAAATTTATAACCCAGTTCGCAGTGGCAGTCAGTGGCAGTTTGAAATCTGCAAGTATTGGCGAATTTATGAGGTCAAAAAATGAAAACATAAACTTGTCAGTCACACGTAGGCCCATAAATTAGACAAGAAGCAAGCCCCGAAAAACCCAAACCCAAGTCTGCGGTTGTCATTCTTCTTCAGTACAAGGGGAGCCTCTCAGCTCAGTAATCCCAGCTCATAAAGTTCAATAAACTCCGAGGTAGGCTTAGCTGCTTGCCTGCTGCCAGCTACAATAATTTTGAGTTGGCCCCGCTATGAAATTCATGCAGGAAGTGCACTAATTTATGACCCAGGCCTCAATGTATAAGCCTCCGCACTTGGACTTGAACCGCTATCTATTTTGGCAAACCTTTTGCCTTTGCCTTTGCCTTAGAATTGGGCGTGGCTCGACATAAATAAGATAATCACACGCATTTCAAATATTCTCTCGACCAGTGGTCGAGTGGCTGCCAGGTGCTGGAGGCGGCGGCGGCAGCTGCCGAAGGGGAGTAACAATTCAAATTAAATTGAGCATGCTACTGATACGAATGGTCAAGGATCTGGTCTGGTATGTCCGGGCTCTGTTACGGGCTGCTCCTTTTTTAAATAACATTATACTCAAAAGTGCGCTCATGCGTGAAAATTAGAAGCCGGCCATGGAAAGCACGCTCATTCTTCCACACTTCTCTCTTGAATGGGGGACACATATTTTTTGGGGCATCCTCAAAGCAAGTATGTGTGTGTGTGTGTGTGTGTTAGTGTATGTGTGTGGTCAAAGTTTGGCAAGGACATGATGCCGCACATTGTGTGTTATTTTGAATAAATTAAATTTCTCTGCAGTTCGGCATAATAAGCACTTCTAAGCGTGTGTGTGAATGTGAGTGTGTGTGTATATGTGGGGGGTATGTGCGACAGTCTCACGCTCCAATAATTTTATTACAATGACAACGAGCACTCCCAGAAAAGCGAGGCATTGGCATTGGGGTCAACGGAGCCCGCAGCTAATTAGGCGTTTTAAATGTCAGCCAGAGCCAGGCTAAAAATTCTTGTTGCCAACACATATGCTGCATGCTGTCAGTATGGCCAAAAAAGCCACCCGAAAAGGAATTGCCAACGTCTCCTACTCCTACTCCAAATGTTGAGTCTCTGGTTACAATATGGCCACAATGCTCAATATGCTCATAATCAACAGAAAGATACAAAGCCGGCCATTAATTATGCATATGTAGTGTCCGAGTGTGTGTTCAGTATGTCCTGGTAACATATGGACGGACGAGCATGAAAGATAAGTAGAAAGAGACAGCAAGAAAGCAAGAGAGAGGAATGGAGGGTTATCGAAAGCGCTGCCCATTTAATGAGCTTAATTAAATAAACAAATGGCAACGCGTTTTTGCCAAAGTCGCATTAAAAGTTCATGAGAAATAAACTAATACACATGTCGCATATACATTTACACATTCCTTGCACACACTAAGGTAAATCACACCGACACACACACTCACGGGATTATCAGACTACCAATTAGCAAACATCTCATGGAGCAGTAAGTGTAATTAAAGTTGGAACAAAACAATACTCTTCAAAATGTTCTTCCATATAAAGACATACAAATTCTTTAATCTTACACTTTTGCTTTAAATTATATTTAACGGTAAAAAAGTTAAATAAGCTAACTACAAGAATTTGCAATAGGTTACACCAAATGCGTTTATCTGGGTGACAAACTCTAACTACCCTTTGTTAGTGTATATAAAAACTGTGCGCATCTCTTGGCTGGCTACTGCATAATGGAAAAGAAATAAAAGTGTACACATAATATTAATGGATTTGAATTTATCAGTAGGTTTAAGTGCGCTTTGCACTTTTGTCTTTGTCGTTAGCATTTCCATTTCTATTGCCATTGCCCTTTGACTTTTGCTAATCGAATATTTAATTAGTTTAATACGATTGCAAATGAACTTGAAGATTAGCATCAAAATTGTTTACAAAGCCAATGGCCGAGATTTCTGATCGGGCAAGCAAACAAAGCGAAAAGGCAACACAAACAGAAACAACAACAACAACAAATACAAAACAACAACAGCAAATAGCAACAGCAGCGGCGGTTATTGGGATAGGTCGACTTTGCATCGCCCGCTTCGCCCACGTTTGGGGCCCAAAATGACCTCAAATACAAGATTGAGAACAAGAACTAAATTTCTTAAGTGCTTTCATGTGCCAAGTCCGTTCAACAGACGTCCTTCCTCTTTCGTCTCAGAGTCAGCTTCAATTGGCAATGCCTACGAATGCCTATTGAGAATGACGAGCAGCGGACGACCCTTCGTCCTTTGCTTTGCTTTATTACACTCGAATCATTTTGAAGAGTCAACTTCGGCCCTCCCAAAAAAAGGGGTTGGAAAAACAATTTTGAAAATTTATTTTCATTAATTTTAATTCGTTGCAAAAGTTTTTGCGTTCCCCCTGCGCCATTTGTATACATCCTTCGTGGACGTGGACACAGCTGAGAACTGAGAAGGAGAAAGAGGGAAACTGGGCATGGTCCAAATAATTACTTTTTCAGATTTGGCCAGCTCTCTCGTCCCTTTTTAATTATTTGCAAAGGCTTGTCGCTAAACTTCACTTCCATTTCTCGGCCAGCCAGGCGAGCATAATTAATTTATTTCATTTTTTTTCTGCTTTGTTGTGTAGGCCTAGAACATTTCCAATAATTAATTGAAACACTCGCTTCAAAAAAAAAAAAAAAAATAAGAAATCGTTAATATTTAATTAAAATTGCGGACGTTGCTAAATTCAAAAGATTTGTTCATCTAGGCCGAGGTCTGAGGTTGAGTCAAGGGATTAACCCTTTACTCCTTTATTCTTCTGAGACCCCGCCCAATAATGCTGACATCACAGACTCCATTCAAGTTTCCCCGGATGGCAGATGATGATGATGATGCGACTGAATGTGAATGATGGGCATGATGAGGGCGTGACGTTGATTTAGTCTCGTGTTCTCGTGACTTTAGCAGCGTTGATTGCACTTAAGCCACGGCAAAGGCGCAAAACAGATTCACATTCAGATTCCGAGATTTCCCGTCTCTAATGTCAATAACATGCGATCTGCTGTTGATGCTGTTGTGGATTCTGATGTTGATGCTCCAGCTGTAGCTGTTGCTGTTGCTAACTCGGCTGACTCAGCAGGCGGCAATCAACGAGCTGTTCTCTGTTCAATGTCAATTGATGCGTATGTGATGCGCGGCAAGGCAAGGCAAGGGGAGAGTGTCTGTCTACCCCGTAGGCACAGCTGGAGATACAACATCAACAACAAACAGACAGATATGTAAAGAGAGAACTTGGCTTTTATTTACGTCTTTAGTTCCTTTGAACTGTTGGCAAATTAAAGGGCATATCGTCTAGCCTTATTGAATGCACACATATTACTAATACACATGCCTTGAAAACATGCTAATAATATACTTAAAATTTTCTCTTTCTTCTTGCAGTTATCAACATTGACAAAGCTGACAACAGCAGCAGCTGTGACGGGTGAGTAGTACTTGTAATATAAATCAGTCTGTAGCTGGGCATTATTTTGGCAAAACAACCATTAACCATTAGCCCGTATTCAGGTTAATTGAAGTTGAAATTAAAGCCAAAGCGGCGCAATGAAAATGTCAGTTGAATGATCTAAATCATGATTGACAATGCCAGATAGCCTGATAATTGTATCTGGCTGCGGTTTTCGTACAAATTGTTAGCCACATTGCGCATACGCCCCGCTTGCCACCTTCAGGTGGGGTCCATCCACCATCCAGGGCACGTCCGAATTGTCGTCGCGCGTGTTATTCGGTCGTTTGCATGCAATGACTCTTGTTTTCTCTCTCGCTTTCGCACTCTTTCCCTGCTGATTCTGCTGTCTGTTTGTCTGTCTGTCATTAGGTTGGGCATTTTGCAATTAATTGCAATACCATTGTTAATGAACTAGTTGAGCACCAAAAAAAGAATAATAAAATGAGTAAATAAAAAATGGAAACACAATTCACCAACCTGGGGGAGAGGTCATGACATGGCCATGGCGCAGATAAACAGAGAGCAGGCAACGCAAGCCAACACAGAAAAAAAGGACAATTTGCAAAGTGACGTCAAAACAATTACGTGCAGAAATACGCTTGATAATAAAATGAAGTGAAGCTCTGAGAAGGCGATGGCGGCGACGTTAGTTCTCTTACTCTCAAATGCTGAAACGTGCTTAAGTGTTGACTTTTATAAATTGTGCTGTCGTTTTTCTTACCTGGACGACCAGCCAGTCAGCCAGCTCGAGTCAGCTCACCTCCTTGCCAGGTTGCCAGGCTGCCAGGCTGCCGCCTGAGTTGAGCTGATGTGGTGTCCGTGTGCATGAGAATGTGTTTGGCTGTTGGCATGTGCTCAACTTGGTCAGCAATTAATTACACACAACGACTGACACTCCGACAGAGAGCGAGAGGAGAGAGAGAGCGAGCGACAGCAGTTCATCAGTCGTTGGACAAGTTTAAAGGCGCATTTAAGGCAAATTTAGTTGGCCCAATCAGCCGGCGCCGACGCTGACGCCAACGTCGAGCTTCGGGCTGAGCTCTCAATAAGAGCAGACCGTTGTCCTTGCCGCAGATTTATATTTGCCTGCCACACTCCACTGGCTACAAATGACAGTTAAGTGTGAGCTTAACAGCCAAACAGCACAACAGCAGCGATACACGAGGCAACAGAGCCAGAGGGGAAAAAGGGAGAAGGGAATTGGAAGACTGGGTGCAGCCAGTGAAGCTCTCTCGGTCGGTTAGTTTATCTCGCTGGCTGAGCGTTAAAATAATTTCAGGCTTTCTTTTCATTTGGCGCTCATTCTTTCCACTTTCCACTCTCCCCTCTCTCTACTCTCTAGCTGTTGTGCACAATTTGGCGTGCTAGCGTTGCGGTTTTGCAGCCTTTGCCGCAATTAATGCTAACAGATTAATTATACGCATCGCTGCATAATTTGCTGTCTGTTTTTCAAATTTATTTTATTTTCATTTTTCTTTTTACGAGCTATTTTGCCAGAAACGTGAAGCAATGCAACAACAACAACAACAACAACAGCAACTTGAGCATTGACAACGCAAAAAAGGGACAATAGCGTGGGACTTGGACTGGCTCTAATGAGTGCACATTAGCTTGACTTTGGCATTAAGAAAGGGCCCCAATTTGTCGGGATAATCAAGCTGACAACAGTCCCACAGCCAGCTCGGTATACAATTTTGTGTGCGATATACAAAATTAGTTGCTTTTTTTTAGAGTTTCGCTCGGGCACTTTTTAAGTGAGTGCAATTTGGTATTGATAGGTTGGCTGATAAAGCAATTTGGTCAGGCTCGGGCAACAGCTGTCACTGACCTATTATTTATATGAGTTTGTTTAGTTTGGGCAGCCAACTTTTTTGTACTCTTTTCGCTCGTTGCCATAAATCTAACTGAGTTGCCTGTATTAATGTGTCAACTACACAAAAGTAACGAACACCCGCACACACACACACACACACATACTTCAAAGACCTTCAATCAGCGCCAGGGGAGCGAAGAAGAGAAGACAGTTGGGCACTTCATGCGAACTTTGGGGGGGAACGCACACATATGCGAGTATAGCAAGAAAGAAAGGCATTGGTCCGTGATAATTATAACTCGAAATAGGACCGAAAAGGATAACGGATAAGGATTGGCATTCGGTTGGAGTGTGGCGCATGAAGAAACAGTGACATTCATGTTGATTTATATGCCTTGTGGGGCACATGGGGCGTATGATTTATGCCGCAACTGTCGCTCTATATTTATGAAAACAAATAAATATGTGTGCCGAGCTGTCATTAAAGTGTACAAAGCACATTAATTGCATATTAAAACGTATTAAGGATACATTAGCCAACACTATCAGCGTCCCCCAAAAAATGCCATAAACAGTTTCCTCTATTAAAAGTGTGTGGCCCGGAAAACATTGTAAGCAGCTGCCAGAAGGCAGATGCCAGCAGTCAGTTGCAGAGGCCAACTGCCAGCCAAGGCGACAATTTGCGTCAAGAGTATTTGCTTTGCCATATTAAGTAATAAAAGCGTTGTAAAAATCATAAAATGAAAGTACAAAACTGTGCAAAGTCAACTGCCTTTGCTGCTGTGGCCTCTCGTACTCCTATTAAATATTATAAAAGGCAATTTGCAAATCTCATATAAAAGCCACACGGCATAGACCGACATCTACATGCTAACTGCCAAACACACACACACCCACCCCTAGTCAGGGTAGAGTAGAGTTGGGGAAGGGTGATGCCAGCAGCCGACTGGCGGCAATCATTAGCAACAAAAGGCCGTAAACAAACAAAACAAGAGCCGTAACAAGTAAACAGTATGCCTCTGCCGTGTTGTTGGGGGCAACCGCAACCTTATGGCCCAAAAACTGCCTTGGCTACAAGCTGTTGCCACGCCCCAAGAGCGACCAAGACGATAACCAAGGCCAAGACGAACACACGAACACGTAGACATTCAATTGCATATGCCAGAAGCGTTGATAATTGTGCTAGAATTAAAAAGATTTAGTAGCAAAGCTGCTGCTGCCACTGCTGCTAAAGATAGAGCTGCTTCAAGTCTCTTTAGACAGGATTTGTTATTTCTGGGTATTTTTTTTTTCTTTTTTTTTTGGCACTGCTCTAATTAAAAGAGCTTTTTGTGCCTTCGCCGACGCCATTTTCATTGCCATAGCAAAGACATTGTCTCGGGGTTTTGTTTACCACTCATTTTGATGAGTACAAGAACTCTCTAGGAGCATCTCTTCTGTTTCTCCGTCTGCAGGTAATTAACATTTTTATGTACTTTTTCTCAGTTGAGCGCCTCATCTCTCTGAATGGTCGAGGTCTTGGCTGGTAGTCTTGGCTGCCACATAATTAAAACGTTGATTTATGCAACAGATAATAAATTCAACAATACCACCGTGCATCTCCTTCCCCTCTTCCGCTTCCCTTTCCCCAACCATCTTTTTTTTATGCATGTTTTATTTTTATATTTTTATTTACGCATTTCTGTCTTTATATGCCGCACTTGATGTTGTATTTATTTTATCGCCGTTTCGATAACGACGCTTAAAAGCATTTTTTAATAATCCAATTTCTTGCTACATGCACACTCACACACACACACACACGCATACATACTTGTCGTACTTTACGGAAGACAAAAACCATAATGAGAATCAGATAAGCGGCTTGCAGAAAAAAATATACTCACATACAAGTACTTGAATGATTATTATTTTTTCAAGCTTACAAGTAATTTATTATTCCACATTTATGTATACTATACTTCATTTTGATTTTTAAATGTAATATTAAAGTAATCTATATATTCGAAAAAATATAAAACACGTAAGAAAACTACAGTCGAGTGTACTTGACTATGATATACCCGCTACTCATTTTAAATAAAACCATATTTTACAATTATACCAATAATATTCATAAATGATAATAAATTATACTGAATCCTATATTTGGTTTATCAATATTGTACTGCATTCAAAATATACCAAAAGGTACAAAATATACCAGAATTTCGGGGTTTTTTTTTTGTCATACAAAAGTATTACTTAAATAGCTGCTACAATTTTTAATTGTAATTAAAAAAAAAAAGAAGTTTATCATTAAATTTTAATAAGATGGACGGGCAGACAGACATTCCAGGCGAACATGGATCGGCTGTTCACGCTGATCAAGAATACATATGGGGTCGGAGATGACTCCTTCTGCCTGTTTCATACATACAAATCTGTTGGCACAAAGTTATAATACCCTTCTACCCGATGGATAGAGGGTATAACCACATAATGATTCAGCGTACACTCACATCCTATTAGTGAAGAACTTCAACCACCTCCTCGAATGTATTTTTTTTTGGTAAACTGCGGCTTGTTCCAGCGAGTATATCAGTTATTGATTGAGTTCACTCGAAGCAGGGTCATTCATTTTTAAACATTTCAAAATTGCGCCTTTTTGGCATATGCATTTTTGATTTATGAGCACAGCGAGTTGACGTCAATCAGGTTCGGCGGTTACAGTACGTTATTTTTTCTCTACCATTTTTATTTTTATATCGAACACAACGCAAAAAGCTAAATGAAGTAATCAGAGTGGAAGCAGTAGGCGGCGTGGCGCGGTTGAGGTTGATATGATTGGAGTGCGAGAAGCAGCTCCCAATCAAACTTTTCCAATAAAGTCTTTAGCCTAAAGACAGCTGATAAATCAAGCAATCAGAGCGAAAAGGGCTATGCCGACAGCTTCGAACACATAATTTATGGCAAGTGCTTTAAAGTTGCCGGCCCAAATTACTCTCTGCGGCGCGTACAAACAAAACAGAAATCAACACACAGAAAAAACAGAGCGAAAAAAAAAATACGATAATATGCGGCTGGGCAAAATCAAAATCAAAACCAAAATGGAGAGAGGCTGAGAGACAGCTACAAAAGTTGTGGAGTTGTTTGTGCTGCAAAAGTGCGAAATTTAACTTTGCCGATTACACCGTCGAGACCAGAACAGAACAGACTTCGTTGCGTATACGTAACGCAATGTAACGTAACGTATACATAATAATGGGCACAACCCAAACGAAAGGAGAGAAAAACGAAAGCCAGGCAACAGACGTGCATAGTTTGATGCGCAGCTTTTTTGGATAGGCAACGAGTTTGTTAATAAAAAGGCCAGTCAGCCAAATGAAAAATACTTTCCGTGGGTTGGGCAAATTGACTTAATCTAAAATAAAAGTTTAGTGCGTTGGGCCACATACTCAACACACACGCACACACACGCAGTTCGAGAGACGAAGGAGAGGTCTAAGTTCACAAACGATATTTTTATGGGAGCATCTGTGTGTGTGTGTCTGTGTGTGCGTCGATGAGGTAAACGAACCAGCAACGATTTACACACACAGACAAGCGGAAGGGAGGTAGGGATTTGGCAGCATGTTAATTTCCCAGGAAACGCACGATAAAGTTGAATGCTTTTTCGAAAAACTATTTGACTTTGAGCAAAGGGTAGAATGCCAGCCAGCACCAACGACTCGCAAACACTCGTTACATATATCACAATTCACTGTTATATGTGTAAATGTGTGTGTGTGTGTGTGTGTGTGTGTGTGTGTGTGTGTGTTTGGAGGAGCATTTACCTAGTCCACATGCATTGGCTTCTGGCAGAAGTCGAAATTGGGATTGGGATCAGGAACTGAAGCTGAGGCTGCCACAGTCATCGTCATCGCCATCGCCAGGCTCTGCACATGCGCCTGAATTAAATCAAATAAAAAAGTTTTAATAAGGAAATAAATTTTGTGAAAATGCTGAAAAGGCAGCAAGATTTACGATGCACAAAAGATAAATTTACAAATGCGAATACATAAAGACAGAGCCAGAGAGCTGGAGAGAAGCAGTAGAAGGGAATTGAAACACATATGCTAAATGGGCATTAGAAGAATGAGCAAACTTCAACTGCAAATGAAATGGCAATTCATTTATTGCCCCTTTACAGTATTTATGGCAAGCAAATAACTATATATGTAAGTGAATGTGTGAGTGTCATTTGTTGTATGTGTGTGCACATCTGCATAATGTGACGCAATTACATTTAAAAGCTCATAAAACGAGAGCAGCATTTCAATTGGAAAATAAGCCACAGATAAAATTGCGAAACAATTGCCAAACAAATGAAAGCACAATCAGTGCTCCACTTTAAGAAATAAAACAAATACTAAAATTAAAAAGCAACACAAAACAGTGGATGACAAAATGAATGAGCGAGGGGGGTGGGTGGCAAAGCGGCGGGGCATAAAACAAAACATATTTAATTTCCGCTATATAAGCACAACTGACTTGTGATTATTTCCGTTTATGATAGTTGCGCAATTTCGGCATTTGGCTGCATCATCGTGCGTATCCTTAACAGCAGGATACCCCATAACACACACACATACACACACACACACACACTCAGACAACAGTTGTAACAGTTGAAAGCTTGTGCCAATTTTGCCGCTCGTGCAAGTTCTCTGTATGCGGTTACCATGACAACAAGAAATGTCGAGCATATACACATATTTTTATTTTGTAGTATTTGTGTTTGCCATTCACTTCTTCGTTCATTAATTCATACATTTAATGCTTGTATTTGTATTCATCGTCGAGTGCAATCATCTGGCATTGGTCAAGCAGCATTTATTAAAGCCAGATGAGAGTTTCGTTTTGCACTTGCAATCGAAATCGAAATAATTGTTTGCTTTTGGGATTAAAATATATATTTTTGAATTTTCCTGTGCTTTCTCCTTCGCTTGCATTTGAATAATTACGGCGTCGTGCTTTTATTTGTGCCGTTTGTTTAGACATTTGCATTGCGATTGCGATTGCGATTGCGGCATGGACTTCATAATTAATTAAAATATTCAAAGGTCAACAGGGCGTATGCGTAACGTGGCCTTCTCTGGCCCGTGAGCTCTGGCCCTGACTGACTGCCAGTTGGCTGTTTGCTAGTTGCCGTTGCTGTTGCCGTCCCGGGGGCACTTAGGACGCTTTATTGCTGACCCTTGGAGTTTATCATGATTTGCGCACCATGAGAACGACTTCTTCAAAAATGTTTTGGCTCTGGCGTAAAGGATTCTTTCATTTTTTTTCTTTTCTTTTTTTTTGGCAAGAGACCGCTGTCAGTCTTAGTCCCAGTCGGCCCTTCAGATACTGAGCACTTTCTCTTCTCTCTCCACGTGTCTGCTTCTAGCTAAGCGCTATATCTGTGAGGGCGTTCTGAGAATGAGTGTGTGTTTGTGTCCTGACAAGTGACTTTTGGGCTCTCCCCTTTAGCGCACTCGCAATTTTCATGCGCTGCTCCCGAGCGTTTTGTCAGCTTTATAATTAAAGCAAAAGTTAATTTTTTTTCACAACTGTACCATAGTGTGACCCCCTCTCTCCCCACTCCATCGCCTCTCTGTCAGTTACTACATCCACGTCGAGCTGAGCTGAGCGTTGTTTTGCATGCGCCCTTGCCGGAAAACTCATTATTTTTTAAATGAAACTCTTGCTTTGTGCCGTTTGCAGTTCCTCTTCGTCTCCGTCGCCGTCGCCGTCTCGTGTGTTTGTCTCTGCCATTGTGCTCATCATGATCCCAGTCGCAATTAACTCAAGAAAATAATGTTGCGGCAATGACTAGCGAGAAATGTAATATTTTTGCTCCCATTTCCCCATTCTGCACTCCGCTCCACGTTATCCGCAGTCGTGTGCCCTCTTAGACAACCAATATGACCATGTTGCATTTGTAATAAGCATGTAAATGAAAATGGAAATGGAGTTTAAAGTTTTGCAGCTGCAGACAGTCAAATTTTGAGGGCTTGCCTTGTTTGGCATCTCATTTGTATGCCAATTGCATTTACTGCTAATGCGAGATGACGGTGCTTGTCGTATCTGGACCAACTAGCAGCTAGCAAAATGCCCGACGCTGTTTTATTGTCATGCAATAATTATAAATTTTGCAAAATGGCAATCCTCAAACGACGCATTGACAGCGCATTCCGATGCAGAGCAAAAGCAATTTCAAAGTTTGCATTGCAACGACACAGATCTGTGTGCGAGTGTATGCGAGTGTATGTGTGTGCGTGTGTGGCACACGCTTAGGGTGAAGCTGCTTCGCATTTCTTGAAGGGGGAGAGAGAAAAAGCAAGTTTGAGAGCAGGTGAGGGTAATTGAAATGTATGTGAGAGCATCTCGGAGTTTAATGAACTTTGGCATGCATGCACATGGAATACGAGTGCTCGAATTACAAGTATTACGACTATTGCAAAGTATACTCAGACCACTTTCATATCCACATCCTCTTCCCCCCCTCTCCTAACTTTGCCCTGCTTAAGACGCAGCCCTTGGCTCATAAATGCTTGCATGCTTGTAGGAATTGCTTAGCTGGGATTTGCTTAATTTTAGCACCACGTCTCAACATGCCACATGCCCCATACTCGCATGCCACCAACACTCTCCGCTCTCAGCTTATTGCTGGCTAGGGAATTGCGTCACAAGCGTCGTATGCGTAACATATTTTTTTGTGTTCTTCTTTTTTGGCCCATTGTTTAAGCATTCTCATTTCGATTTTCGTTTTCATTTTCATTTTCATCTTCTCAATTTTTGAGCGCTCTCAGTTTGCTTGATCTTTTGTGTGGCACATGCAAATTGAGGATGTGGCCACTTGTCAGTCAATCAATAAAATGCAAATATTTGCCAGTTTCTTCGCATTGTTTTGCGCATTTGTGGCACATGGGCCGACGCGTCGATTCGACTGAGAACTGAACTGAGAGAGCAGCCATCGCTTTGAACTTCAAAGTTCTGCATAAACACTTCACAAAATTCAATGACAACTCCAATAAACTGGCACTCAAATGCCGGCGCAACAGCTGCGCCCAAGTGGGTGTGACCCACATACGCAAATACTATAGAGAAAGCGACAAAGCCCAGGAGACAGAGAGCAAGAGCTATAGAGAGATAGAGAGTGGTGAGACTGTGCTAGTCACATATGGCACGAATGCTTATGTGACAGTTGTGTTTGATGTGTGCACCGCAAATTGCTTTGATGGTAGCCAACGTCGTCTACTTGCGTTGTTTGCACTTGTGCTCGTAGCCTCAAGTCTGAAAGCCATTCAAGATGCTGGCTACCTCATATAGCATACCTAACTCTAAGCATAAATCCAACGATATGTGAAAGCAGTCATCGCATTTAATACTCCACATCATCTGCAATTAAGCTGAATTTGTTGACGTCGCATAGTCCACGGCTTACTTTACCCTAGGCTAATACGCATTAGGGGATATGGAGGGGCAAAAAATATGACGGGCCTAAGCCAAAGCCTTGTCATAAAATGCACAAATTTGTGTCGCTTGGGGAGCACTTTACATGCTCAGCCAACAGCCAACAGCAGCCTTTTCCAAGTCCAAGTCCAAATGCGAATCCGATTTCGATTCCGATTCTGATTCTGATTCCGATGCCGAAATCCTCAACCTTACTTCTGCCTTGATATTAGTTCAATAGCCAGCACAGTGTTGTCCCTGGCTGGCAAATCCTTTGAGGTCAGCCAAAATGTTGGCCAAAACTTTTTTCAGTCAGTCAAAATGAACACACACACACACGCACAGACACAAGAGTGCAGTTTGTGTGTGGCCCACTTCGATTTCTATTATTTGAAGCGCACTTCAGCTTCGGTTCGAGCTCCAGCTTCAACCAGAGTCAAGTTCTGTTCAGCCGCAATGCATATGGAGGCCACTTTATGGCTTTCCACTGATTTGGTTGGCAACGGCAACGACAACGGCACCAACGATCGGTTTTCGTCTCTTTCATTCTCTCGCATTTTGCGAATGGGAAAATGTATAAAAATCGTTAAATGTTTTGCGGTTATTTGCCGAAGTTTCAGAGGCTCGCGCGCTCGCAAAATCGCCTTAGGAAAAATATTGATGCTGCTGCCGCCAGCGTTTTTGGCGAAATTCAAATCTAAAAGCCCAATGGCCAAGCCCAAAAACCAATGCAAACCAATAGCCACCAAAACTAGACCAAATCCAACCAAAGCAAAGTAAAGAATAGAACAGAATAGAGAAGAGCAGCGTAAACATGCTGGCCCATGTTTTACTGCAGTTTTTGTTTGGCAAGTTTTATGTACAAGGCACATTTGTTGTTGTCTATGTGAGTGTGAATGTGTGTGTGTGAGTGTGTCTGTGTGTGTAAGCTGCCAGCAGTAACAACAACAACAATAACAATAGCTATTGGCGAGCGAAGCATTCGCGCCGAACGTTGTAAAAATCATTTTATGAGTTTGCATAAAATTTTGTGGTTTTCACGCCCATGTTTATTGCAGGCGGCATGGCACATATGTTGCCATTGTTGGCATCATCCTAGTCTATTGATTTTATACATATATATATAAAGAATTTTTTTTAGCCGCATTCGGCTAAGCAAAAAACGAAACCAAAATCAGTCAAGACAAGCCAAACATTTTTAACCAACTTTTTTTTTGTTTCTGCTGTTCGTGCAGTTATTATAAGAGAATAAAAAAAAAGTATTATATGGCAAAAACCGACTGCTGGATCCCAGTTGTTGTTGTTGAGAATCTAGTATATTTTGAGCTCAATGCTATACTTTGAACTCTGTGATATTTCGATATACCAAATACAGCTTTCCGGATAGGGATAGCGAATATCTTGCATTCCAGTACACTCGAGTTTCCTACTACTTTTGTATGCTGTTCGTCCATTTTTTTTTTTTTATTGACAAATGCGACACTTGTTTTGGTTTAATTTAATTTGTCACATGAAGCTGCATCAAGTGTGACGGGACACTCTTTGAGAATTCCTTTCATGTCCGACAGTATTTATTGGCAAATGGTGCGAACAAATAATCCGACTCATTAAATGATTTTCTCATGTCAAATGACCATCAAATTTAATTTGTCAAAAGCCAAGCACAAGCCGAGCGTGCAATTAAATGGCCATTCAAAAAGGACACCAAAGGTGAGGTTCACTGCGACTTGGTTCAACACCTGCACGCAACAAGCGAATGGCTTTTGTACCGAACCAATTTCCGTTTATTTTATTGTAATGACAGCCAAAATTTTAATAAGCATGCATTAGAGGAGCAAAACCAAAGCGAAAGCCAAAGCCAAATGCCGAAGCCAACATTCGACCCAAATTTTGTAATTACCTCGAAAACAAAAAGCAGCGGCAGGAAGCCGCCTTTAGTTTATCTAAACGAGCGAGATTTTAGGGTTCGCCTTTCGCCTGTCACTTGCCAAACCCTAGCACGTACTTGGCGGCTCTGTGGCTGCCTATAAAATGCCACTTAAATCCAGCCAAATCCGCCGCAGACGACACACAAAAAGACGAAAGACATGGAGAGACTGACCGCGTGTTCGCTGACCGGCAGGCAAAGAAAAACAATTAATATTGCCGTATGCAACAATAACCTTTTGTTTTTAGTGGCACAGTCAGAGCCACATAACCGGAGCGTTGTCCGCGTCCGCGGGGCACTTGAAAAATTTCGCCGCCCGTTGTTGCATGCAAGCGTTGGGGCAGGCAAAACGGATTCTTGCCCTGCAGGTGAAATAAATTATTATTTATTACGGTCATTAGGGCTTAATGGCGGCAATGATGTCCACCACGCACAAGCACAAGCAAAAGCAGCAATCCAACCAGCGGCCAGCCCCCTTCAGTTCCAGCGAAAGCGACTGCCACAGACTTCCGCCGCTTAATCGAAAACGAAAGAGAAACATTTGTGGCCGGACAACCTTTGTGGCTCTTTATTTATTTTTTTGCGTTGTTCTTGGTTGGCGGAATGGGTTCGAGCCGTGGACCCTTTTTAATGGCAACCGGTTCACATTATGCGGCCAGAAAAGCGTATTGTCCTTGAAAATATTACGCATAAACAAAAAGAAATCCGGCGGCCAAAGCGTTTATCGTAAATTCAGGGCATTATTATCTGGCCGGGGCGCGTGTGAAAATATATTTATGCATTGCCAAAAACTTGGCATGGTCCGCTTGGGCCGAGGCCTGTCATAAATATGCGGCAAAGGCCAAAAAGCGTAGCATAATTTAGGCTCTTCACACATCCACCAAGAACACACACCCTCACATACACACACTCAGAGAGTGGCATATTAATGGTGCTTCGAGCTGACACATTGTAAATTCAAATGCATTTCTATGGCAGCTGTGACTCAGCCGAGCGAACCAAAAGAAGAACGCTGGCCCCCGGAAAAAACTTGGGCCCAAAGCTTTTACCGCAAAGTGAAAACAATCAATCACAAATATGCATATGCCGAGCTGGAAAGCCGAGTGTGTGAAGCTCTGGGCTCTGGCAGAAAATGTGGAGCTGGGATGGCTGGCTGGCTGGCAAAATTAATTTCATGCATTTATGACACATACGGCAAAAGGCGACAATTTCCATAAAGATTATATTCGTGTGGCTGCTAAGAAAGCGCGCAACGCGCAACGCAAGAAACCATGATGAATATCAAGTATACGCCGCAGTGACTTGCAACAATTGTGGAACTGTGCAGCACTGATTTATTTACCACGCGAGAATTATTCTTTGTGTTATTATTATGCAACAGCAACAGTAAATGTAACGGTAACAGCAACAGCAACAGGAACGGCAACGGCAACAACAATTGCAACTGCAATTTCAACTGCAACTGCAGCAGCTCCAATTCTGCAGCCCCAAAACTTCAACCTTTTGCTGCCTCACTGTGAAGTTTGCCATTCCTGACACAAAATTACATGCACTCTACTTGTGGATGTATGTGTGTGTGTGTGTTGTGTGCATGTAATTGCGCTTGTAGTTGTGTGTGCAGTCGTTGTTGCAGTCGCCTTCCGTCTTCCGTTTTTTCCCCCCTCTCTCTGCTGCTGTTACTTTGATAAATGCGCATAATTTCAGTAGTTTTTCTTGAAGTAGTGCACGCTGCGAGTCTGTGTGGGTGTATGTGTATGTGTGTGTGTGTGCAAATAGGTGTGTGTAATATTCTCTTGCTGCTGTGCTTTATTGTTCACAGCGCCGCGTTAAACATTATGCCAGCTGGGTGGTTTGTCTTGGCGGAATTATGAAGACGATTACATGACTTTATAGGCGACTATAAGTTAGTATATATGTATACACATGAGAGACACATGAGGGAAAGGGGCGTGTCACTGGCATGTGTATATTTATGAGCAGCGATGCGCTGCGACAGCGCCTGACGCAAGTTTAATGAAATACCTGCCAGGATTTATGAGCTAGTTGACTACGGCAGGCGAAGAACAAAAAAAAAACAGGGAAAAAACCAAAGGTGGAAATTAATTTTGTATGAAAACAGTGCTGTCTCACACTATTAGTCATGCTGTGCAGCAAAGTTCCTTACACCGTTCTCTTACACCTTTAATCGAATGCTAGCTTGCAGACACCCTTTTTTTGTGGGTGTAAAAAACCTCGTCAACAGCAGCAGTAGCAGCTGCAAAATGTAGTTTCGGTTTCGTTGTAATCCGGCTGACACTTTTGCCACAGCGCACATAAATGTGCTGCCCATTTAGTGAACATTTTTCATGTAGCGTTTTTCCCCAAGTTTTGCGCAGAGCTGAAATGTTGCAGTGTTTTTATACTTTTCAATTCACCTGCCGTCGTCGTTGCAGCAAACTGTTATCCTGCGTTTTCCTGTAAATAATTCAACTGAAAAATTCATAAAGCTGCAGCACGTATCTATCTCTCATTCTGTTCCTCTTCTTCTTATTCACGTGAATGTCCTGCACGATGTTGTTGTTTTTCTTTAATTGTTTAGAAAATAAATCAGCGAACCCCCCGAAATAAGTTGACAACACCACGTGAAATAAAACGAATACGAAAAAGCGAATACTAGCTCGCTGGCTAAATGGAACATCGAGGTGGTGCACGTAGTCCTGGGAGGTGGGGTCCTGCGAGTGGCCCGAGCCGAGCGGAAACGGAACTAACAAAGCACAAAACGAGCAGGGCAACAACAAAAAAACATCGAAAACTACAACAAAAATAACAACCATAACAAAATCTGCCACACACAACAAAAATAAACTCGACAACAAAAAACTATAAAAATTTGAAAAGAAAAAAAAAGAAAAAACAAATGCGAAAAAGAAACGGAAAAGCAAAATTGCCAAACTAAAACTGCAGTCACGAAAAAAAATCAGCAACAACAAAAATAACATCAGCATTCCTCCGCAGTGGGTGTAAATATGGCAGCACACACACACACCACGAATAGACGAGTGTGTGAGTGTTTCTGTGTGTGTGTGAGTGTGTGGGAAACGAAAGTTGGTGTAACAAGCGTGGCAAAGCACAAAACAATTTACGAAAATTTGTACAATTTCTAAACTTAAATAAACACCGAGAATGGTTTTATTTTTATTATAACTGCCACCATTTCACTTTACACATACACACACACACACCCGCACACTCACTCACACACACAGATGCGCGCAAAGGGAGGCAATAAAGGGAGCTGAGCTTAACCAAATGATGTCTTAAATATTTTGGTGAAATGCTTTGGATCGCCTACACAAAGTAAAGTGCAAACTTAATGAGCTGTTGACGTTTTAACCATGCTTCTTCGCCCCCAAATTCAACCCGTAATTAAAGCCCTTCTCGTTGGTTGAATTAAGACCGGGCACGCCACAATTTTCGGCCAAAGACTCAAGTCAAGTTCAACAAACCGTTGCTGGCATGCAATGACAACAAATAATTTAAATGCCATTGTACTTTCTACTACTAGTAAATTAACAAGCGTCGCCTGGTGACGCACACCCACTCACACACACACACTCATACCCACTAATACACACACAGCATGCAACCCAAGCTGAAGAGAAAGAGAGAGAAAGCAAGGCGGACTGGTTTAAATTGAAAAACTTTTGCAACTTGCAAGTTTTTTTTCTCCAAGCCTTGTTGTTGTACGCTGCTAACAACTTGGCAGGGATTCATTGCAGCTCACCACACTCACACACATAAACAAGTCACGCACACACACACACACACGCCCACACGCCGACAGAAAGAAATGCATATGCGTGAAAGGAGATCATTTAAAGAAGCTTAAGATGTTTCTACGCTGCGTATACTTAACGTGACAAGCACAATTAATAGCAATTATTTGTTGTGCACTGCAGATGAAGCAGCAACTATCCAAGCAACTATTAAAAGTTGCCTAGAGTAAAATAACTAACTAGATAATTTAAAGTAACCAAGAAATGAAATTTTATTTCTCAAGAAAACTGTATAATTAAATTAAAAGAAATTATTATGTTACTATTAAATTCAGTATTCATAGAGAAGAAGGGTATTAAGCCTTTATACTTTGTATTATTAATTAACGTCATTTTTGATTTGTTTGTCTGTCTATCTGCTGTCCGTGTTTATCTCAGAGACTTTATGAAATAAAGATATTATTTTTTCTACAGGAATTGTTATGTTTACACGCAAATTTTTAATTTTTTGCGATTTTTGGTACATTGTTGTACCAGATTACCTACACATTTTGTAACAATCAGATAAAAGGTATAGACGTTATTTAAGAAATATTTTGTATGACAAATAACGCCTATTGTAAATAGTTCTTTCGTGTTTTCCTTGACAGTATGGAATATTTTGTACTCTATAGTGTGCTTCCAATGTAGTACCAATTATTATTGTTACTATTTATTATTTTGTTTTTCTTTCCTTAATATTATTGTATTTTATTGCATTCAATTTAACACACAAATTAAAGCAATAAAATTTCAGATTTTCTTTTCCAACTAAACACATTTTATAAACTATTCAATTGAAAATCGATAGCATTGTTAGTTCGTTTAATTGGGAGTCGATTTTAATCCTCTTAAAACATTTAGTTCACTTTCAAAGTCTCGGAGATTGCAACAGTATAACTTACAGCAGGAGAACACAAAAAAATAAAAATAAAAATGAAGAAAAGACAATGAAAGTTGCCAAAAGAGGACAAATAAAAAGCAAGACTTTCTCGCTTCTTTAAATATTAAATTATTGTTCTTTACAAACTGATAGAAAACAAAAGTTGGCAGATTTAAATATTAAATCATTTTCATGGCTAGATAAACTTAAATCTGAGCAAAAGTTTGCGCTTGTTAACATCCGTTGACAACATGCGTTAAAGTCAATTTGCTGCGCATTGCGGGGGGTTAATGCAAAATGCATGACAATGCTGTACAGAAACAGAACACAATTGCTCAATTATTCAAAATGCGAATAAAAAGTGTGGCCAAAGACTGTAAATAAAAATGGCGCAAATTAAAGTCATTCAAGTGCAGTGCACCGGAAACGGAAATGTGTGCAAAACAATTACGTGCGAGTAAGCAGCAGCAGCGAGAGGAAGCGGGAGAGACAAATGCAAATATCCACCACACACGCAAAGAGAGAGAGAGAAGTAAGCCTACACTTATACACGCACACACACACATTCGCATATATGTGTAGGTACAATGCCATTACAACAGCGAGAACAACAAGAAGCGAAACAACAACTGGTCAGCACTTTAAGTGAATTTATATAATGCGCATTTTTATGCTGGCACTCAAGTGCAATCAAAATGCGTTACGCGCAATTTCCTCTCTTGCAATATGCAAAAGCGCGGGGTGAGGAGTTGGGGTGCATCCACAATATAGGCCACAAAATGGACATTGTTATGGCCTCTGCTTATTTATGGGCCATTGGTTATAGTTGCATTCGTTGCAATCGAAATGCGTTTTGCATTTAACTTATGGCTAATGACAGGGCCTTTCACATGACCCAAACGTCAAATCTCTCAATACTATTGCATTTACGTGTGTGTGTGTATGTGTGTGAGTGTGTAATGTAGCATGGTTATCTAATTGCGTGCATTAGCATGGCTAATTAAAAAGCCAGCCAACACCTGCGGGTTTCAAATTGATAAAACAGTAAAAAGTTCTGTAATAGCATTTAACAATAGAAACTTTCAGCTCACTCACATCTGCGGGCTTACCTAACTGCCAAAGTTCTCCCCACACACACACATATACACACACACACTCTCATACATACATTGTGGCACAAAATGCCCGTAGCAATTTGCTGCACAACAACAAATGCTTTTAATCAACGAGCATTTGCTGCGAAAGCTGGCGAAATAAATATAAATAAGGCAAAGCTATTTGTTTGGCTTTAGCTAACGACTCCCCAATGCAATTGGGGCATCCATCATACGCACTGTGGTCCAGTTGCCAGACATTGGGACAGACGGACAGACTCTTATTCGGTTACAGTTACAGTTTCTTATGTGCACGCCAAATGTATCTGCAAATCCCCAAATAAACATTTAAATAATTTACTACGGCCTCTCAATTACTGTCAACAATAATATGGCACACAGTTGCATATGAAATATTTATGACTGTCTTAGTGAGTGTATGCGAATGTTTGTATGTTTGTGTATGCTGTTACATTTCCGACAGCGACAACGACAACTACGACTACGACTAAGGCCCAGGCTCAGTGCATTATGCAACAACAGCTACAGCAACAGCAACAGCAACAATAACAACAACATTCGCATGCCATGACAAACAAAAGCTACAAAATGAAGTATGAGGTCAGCATACAACAAAACAAACAAACAACAACAACTACAGTAATAAATGAAAAGCGAAATGCAGCAACAACAACAAGAGCAACAAAAGGCAGCTGAGGGGACAACAAACAACAAAAGAAAAGCACATGATTGTCGCTTGAAACTTGAGCCACAGCAACTAACCTCATGACATCAGCTTTTTGGTTTTCAACTTATTACAATTTCCATATAACCTCCAACGCGCCCGAGGAGCCTGCAGCTAGGACAGCCAGTCCTGATTCCTCTTACATTCCCTTCCTCCCGTCCGCCCTCTATGCGAGTACGTTCCAGCAAAATGCAAACAAATGTGCATATGCACTGCGAGTACCATGAAAAGAAAGCACAATGAGCACAAGTACAGAAGAAGCAGAAGAACCAGAAACCAGCAGAAGGCGAAAGCGAGGAGGAGGAGGAGAACTAAAGGGGAAAAGCACGCCGGGACAGCAGGCAGCAAGTTGCAAGTAGAAGGCGTTGCAGCAGTGCCAAATGCCATGTCCTTCATAGAGAAAAGAAGAGAGGAAAGTGGAGGACAGAGCGCTTGCCCTTGTCGCCCAGTTCCGGGAGGCCAACGGAGGGTGAGCCACTGCTGTGGGGGTCTTTAAGTTTTATGGCACCATTGTGTCAAGATAATAATATGTACGACTGCGAATATGTCTCTGTGTGTGTGTGTATGTGTGTGTGTGTGTATACGTGACTGCATTTAAGTGCATAGTTGTGTTGTACACAAACACAAAGAGAGCAAGAAATAGAGAGAGAGAGAGAGAGAGAAGTGGGAGAGGGAGACATTAAATAGCATTCCTCTTGCATGACATTTGCCAGCGAATTACTCTAAACTGCAGCATTTGATACGAAAGAAGCAAAGTAGCAAACAACTACAAGCACCGCACGATTGCACCACCAGCTCCACCTCCACCTCCGCACCACCCCAAACCACTGCAATTCGCCATCAGCTGGTTTTATCAATTTAAATGAATTGTACACGAGTGTGTCATAAATTCATGCCGCATGACATTTGCTAATGTTGCCTTTCGGACGCGATGCTTAATTAAATATCACACTATACTTTTACACACACACACAGCCACTCATATACACATATATATGATATGTAATTAAAATGAGAAGTGAACGCAAATTTGCAATTTTAATGCCATAGCTTTATCTGTCTAGTCTAGCCTGCCAAGGGCACTTAAATTATAATATACTGTCATCGTAAACACCTCCACATGGCAACAATTCGGGGTTCATTGACGTCAGTTGTGTGCGGCTTGAGTCTGCATATAAAATATTAAACGATATATATAAAAAAGAAAACGATGATAGCCGAACTCAGATAAAAATTACGAGTTTGCTGAAAACTTTTGACCAATATTGCTAGTTGTGTTTTTTATGCGTTTGAGCATAAAAAAAGATTCACAAAAATACTAAACGCGGTCGTGCGTATGGGCGAATAAATAAAAATTTGTATGAAAAACAACTGAACGAACTCCCCGAGCAACTTGAGACTCGTCGAGTGAGCGCAATTGTTGTGTCGTTCATTAGAACGTAGGTCAACACAGCAGAAGGAAAATAAGATAAAAAAACAAGAACTGAAGAGCAACTATTTTGCATAAAGTGAGACAAGTCTGTGCTGTCTTTTGTTGACCTATAAATAATGTGACAAATTTGCTGCTACAATAAATAAATGCCATTTTGTATGCAAATGAATGGAAAGCTTACAGCTTCGTATACACAATTAGGTCGACCTCGACTCGACTTGACTCGACTCGAGCATTCAATTTGATGTCGATGCTATGTTGTCCAAGATGTCCAATTACAATACAAATGCTGTTTAGACCAGCTGGCAATTCAATTAATTTCAGCTGAAAACAAATCCGCTCAACGGACTCATAAACCGACTGGGGAAAATGTCACAATCACAATCGCAGTCGCAAGTCCTGTTGTCGCATTGAAATTGGGTTAATTGTCAGCTTACAGTCAATGCCCAAACAGCTGGAAACTCTGTCAATAAAAATTTATTGATTTCCATATCGAAAACAAAATTACTATTCTTAGCCCATAGAGCACAATTTGTACACCAAAATAAAACAAGAAAGGAAATAAATTCTGAGATGCAGTCAAAATGAATTCTATTTATGCCAATTAAACCAATTTGAGCAAAGAAGCATTAAAATATTTTCATTGTTCGGTAAATAAAATAATATTTAATTGCAATTTAATATAAAAGAAATCATTTAAAGTGAATTGACAGTTTTTTCTTTTATTGTTGGAAGCCACAACCTCAATTTCTTAAATTGCAGTTTAATATATTAATACATTTGATATTTAATGTACTTATCGGTGAATTGCTTTATTTTCATTTATTTACAGAAATCGTTAAGAGAGCAAAGAAAAGGTCTCCCAGCAGACGGAAGAAGTTGCTGCTTGAAAAGACATTACACATTGAAAGCGATTCATCATCGACGTGACGCGTTTGCTGTTGCTTTTTTTGTTGTTGTTGTGGGAGAGAAACAAAAAAAAGCGAGTGAAAGCAAAAAGAGCCACTACAGCAAATTGAATGTAATTTCATAAAAAGCGAGTGTTAATTTTTTGCTGTGCTACACAATAGCAACAGCAACAGTAGCAAAAGTAGCAACAGTAGCAGAAGAAGCAGAAGGAGCAACGGCAGCAGCCACATTGCCACAATAGCAACAATACATACTCGTGGCTTAATGTGCTAATGCGCAGTGACATGAAAAATGATGGAGAACATGCAAGTTTTGCCCTGTCGCCCAACAGCAGTAGCAAAAGGAACAAACTAGCCAACTTATAGTAAAAGAAAAACGGCAGAAAGAGGCGAACAACGAGCTGCAAATTTGATACATATAGAAAAGTCTTTTCGTAGTGTGTTGGTATCGTTGTCACGGCTGCCATAGAAAACGAGCACAACTGGCAACTCGGCAATAGTGGCAATAGTGACAACAGCAGCAACAGCAACAGCAACAACACGAAACACATTGACAAGCGACAACAAAGCAACACAAAAATAAAGAAAAGGCTGCGCTGCACATCGAAGTAGAAGTAGCAACAGCAACAATAACAACAGCAACAACAGCAACTGTAACATCAACAGCATCATTTATCAGCGCATCAGCCAGACAAGCAGGCATAGCATATGTGTGTTAGGGTGTTGTGGTATTGTGAACGCCATTGCTGAAAGGAAACAGCGCGTTCATTCAAAAAGCCATTAACCCTAATAAGCAGGCAACACAACAGCAACAGCAACAACAGCAACTAGAAAAGGAGCAACTGCAGCACTCAACAACAGCAGCAGCAGCAACATCATCAGAACGCTACGCATCGCATGGCATCGATGTGCCATTGTCTGCTCCAGTTGTTGTTGTAGTTGAAGACGCCCAGCCACAACAACACAAGTAGAGGGAGTCGCAATCGCCCCGCTCCCAGCGCAAAAGGAGTTGAAGTTGCTTCAACACGTAAACAGAGAGGGTTGCCACAAATGTTGCTGCCACGGCTGCTGCGACAGCGGCTGCTGCATGTGCCGCTGCATTTAATGGAACTGCGAATATTGCTGCTCTGCCTGCCAACGCTGTTGCTGGCCACCACACTGGAGCCAGGTAAGCGTAAACGATTCAGAAGAATATTATCGACAACAACAAGCTGTTATTTAATTAATCCCAGCAATTGCTGGCGGAGTGTTCGGTTTTAGTGCCCTCGCAATTGAATTGAAAATAGCAAATGAAATTTTCACGCGCCCCCTAAAAGTATGCAGCAGTTTATTTTGTTATTTGCATTCAACGATCTCTTCGTTTGTTGAAATAAATAAACTGAACACCCTTAGGGCCCTCCGCGCTGGGCCGCACAATTAAAAGCCTAATCCCAGACATTAAGGAGGGAGGCTGTGCGCTGGTAGCAACTTTACCAATTTACGGATTTATTATGCTAGAACATTTTATTATGCTGGCAGCGCGTTAAATTCCAGTCTACTTCAGCGCAAAGTATCCACCTGCGGCTACAACTTTCACTCAAAATTTACGTATTTATATTAATAGGAAGCGCTACGTTGCGACGTTGCGACGCTGCGGCGACGAAGACGTTGAAATATTATAGAATACTTTAATGTTTGCCATTCATTTTGCAAATGGAATGCGCACGCAAACAGCTAAAAACGAACAGACTGACTGACAGACAGACGCACGGACATTGAGAGACATTGAGAACGAGTAGAGAGGGAAAGAAAGAGACAGGCAGCCTCTGGGAACTCAAGTGGCTCCATTTCAGTTTTGTTGAGTTTCCGTTTTCGTTTCGTTTCATTTTTCGAGAATCTTTTATATTTGGGCACACACAAAACGAAAAAAAAAAAAGAAAAGTTTTTTAGCATTTTATGTGGGCAAAGCTGGCTCCAAACAATGCAGGTAAACATTTTAAAGCCGCAACGGCAATTGCTTGGCAAACAATTATTAATTTTTCATCAGAGTTCGCAGCTTTTCTCTCGCACAGAGCAGAGAACACAGAGCACTCAGCTCCCCAACTCACAGTTCGCTGCTCGCGGCATTGCACAGTTTTTGACCTTCCGCTAATTTGCTTTAAATGGACGAAGGCGCCTAAAAGCATTGGCACACCCAAACGCTTTTGTTTATCGTGTGAATGTGTGTGTTAGTTGGTGTGCGAGTGCGAGTTCGAGTGTGAGTCTGGGTATGAGAGTGCTCTACGGCGTCACGTATACGCATCGTTAGCCCCTCTAAGTTATGGCCGACACGTAACATTCACAAATAATAAGGATAATGAAAAATACACAGGGGAGAGATTAGCGTTAAGGGCGACCTGCCATTTCTTGTTGTTTTTGTTGTTGTCGTCGGTGGTGCTACTGTGTTCCTGTTGCCCTTGTGGCTTTGGTTTTGACCTAAAAGCCCCAAACCAGCGCGGGGTGTAAGAGTGTGTTGCCACTTCTTCATTTTTTGTTCTCTGTTTTAGTTGTTGGCTGGCCAAACGCGTTACGCATAAATTATCAACGTAGCTACGGCGACACCTTATCGGGTCGCGGGCCGCTCATTACGCAGCCTCCGGGAACTGGCAACTGGCAACTGAGAACTGTGAACTGCGTGCTCGGCGAGTGAGTGCAACTCGCGTGACAGCGTAGAAATTGAAAATTTATTGCCACGCCTTGTGGCCTGAAAAATCTGTACAAAAACAGTGACACAAACAGCAAAAAGTAAAAAAGACAAAAAAAAAAAACGAAACGAGTGAAAGAAAACTTTTTAAATTGACTTTTAAAGTGCGTTTGCGAGTTATGCAAATAATTCTTAGAATGAAATCAAAAGCGCGGCAAAGGCCAAATGTGTAACTTTCATTTAACAAAAAAAAAAGCCAAGAGTTTGACTTCACTTTCGCAAATATTTTTGCTGGAAAAAATATCGAGCGCAGGCTTTTGCGCCCCGCAAAAACCAAAAACACACAGCATATAAAAAAGAGTAAAGTCAGCTAAGCACTCTCCAGCTGACAGGCAACAAGAACTATTGCGAAAACACACGTGTCAACTTCTCTGTGCTTACCTCGGTCTGTCTCACAGTCTCACTGTCTTTCTGTCAGTCTCTCTGCATATTTGCGCCAAGGTCGCTAGGGCGGCTTCACACGCACACTACACACACACACACACATACACAATAGAGATACACAAATACAGCCACACACGCTTGTACAAATAAACAACTCGCATTTGCAATATTTTGTTTTGTTTTTTTTTTCGCTTTCTTTTTTTTTCGTGCTCTTTCGCCCTTTGGCTTTCGCTCGTATTTACACTCGTGCTCATGTTTCAAGTGCAAATGAGTTTGCTTTTCCTGCTTCAGCCGAGCGAGATGCTCTTCTAATGCGTCGTAAAATTTCAGCTATTTTGCAAATTTTCTTAGTGGTTTTAATATTAAGCTCATGGCATTTGTAACGCTAGACGCGCGATCTTTAGCTTACGGGGTTGAGCTCAGGTTATAACCAAGCACAGCACAGGCGACGATGACAGCGACTGAGACTTAGGTAGAGTGAGGCAACAGCAGCCAAGCAAGCAAGCAGCTATGGCAAGCATCAGGCAGGCAGCTTAAAAACTGCTAAGCACTTTGGCCACGCTGCCAAAGAAGCGTCGACTTAAGCAGCTTTCGAGCTTAGCCTGGCGGCAGACAACGCCAACATATTGGCAGCGCATTAAAATATTACGCATACGCCATGGGGTGTCAATGGGTTGTGGAGTGGAGAGTAGACAAAGACTCTGGCACAAGTCTGTGAGCAAGTAAAGTGAAAAAGTGTTTTGCGGGCAAGTAAAAGACAGATAAATTAACATGACAAGTGCGCAGCAGGTCGACAACAACAACAACAACAACAAATAGAACAACAGCGACAACAACGTTATCAGCAGCCATAGAGCCTGAAGCCATGTGGCCATGTATCGTGTCAAGGGGCCATACAACTTAAACGCTCGCAAGATTGACAAGAAATATTTATTATTAATAATAAACATGCAAGCCACGCCACTCGCACTTGCTGACTTCATTATTTATCGCTTTTTACTAGCCCCAGCCAAGAATGAGAAGCTCTCGAGGCTGGCGAGAGTGAGAATGTGGGTGGGAAATTAAATGAAAAACGAAAAGCGGCTTTAACAATATTTTCGCTTCTTTTTTTTTGCTTCTTTCGGCTTTGGCTATATTTTTGCAAGACATCCGGTTTGCGCGGTTGCGGGTGGCCAGCCAGCTAGTCGACTGTAGGGCGTCACTGGGCGGTCACCAGTTTCTATTGCTTTTTGCACAAGTTTTATTACTGTTGCCTACTTTCAGGCATAATATAATTCACACGCCTAAGCCGCTGGCAACTGACATGCGCACGTAGAAAAGCAAGCGGCCAAAACGCTGAGAGAAAACGAAACGAGCGACGCGTTGAAATACGCGACTTTAGCCATTTTATTAGTTGTGCGTGTTTTTTTACTATTATCGCATTTAGACTCACACACACACATACACATACGCACACATACACACTCGTGTATGGCTCATAGTGAGGCAGGCACTTGACCTTAGACGGTGCTGCGTTGGGCGGGGCAAACGTTGGCTTTTGTGTTTGTATTTGTGTTTTTGTCTGAGCATTTACATTCCTCTTAACATGCGCAATATATTTTGACTTGTCAGTTAGCCAAGTGTGCGGGTGTGTGTGCAGCATGTGTGTGTGTGTGTCTGTTGCTGTCATGCATACAAATGCAAAAGATAAAGAATTTATATTTTTGGCTCCACACACATAACATCAGAGTTAAACTCATATGTATGCGAGTATATATTTATTTATACATATTTTTCTTTCTTCTGCGTTTGTGTTGGTTTCTATTTGTTTTGTTGACCACAGAAAAATCGACCTGACCCATCATAAAGCGGCCAAGTGGTTGAGTGGCCGCCTTTTGTTGTGCTGTTGGCATATTTTGTGTGTGTTGTTATTAATGGCGCGTTATTATTGTCTGCATGCTTTTAATATCGAATACGAAGCACAGACACACGAATCTCGGTGAATTTAAACTCAATGCAGCGTGACCAAAAACTTTGACGTCAGAGCGCAAATCAGGCGCATAAATTACACGGCACTAACAAAGGACAATGCGCATGTACTCAACAAACACAAACACAAATACAAATCCAAAAAAAAAAAAAAATACATTTTCAATAACAAATACAAGTGCAGAGGCGTTAACACAGACAGAACTCACACACACACACATACACACGCGGAAGCAAGTATGAGGTTTTTTGGTAGCATGCGAGTGGAGTTTGTAGGGATTCGAATTGCATACGCATGCCTAAAGTATGAACTATAAAAATTTACGAGGCAATAAAAGTGCGAGGCGAACTCGCTTCGCTGTGTTTTATGGCTCACAGGAAACCAAGGAGAAGGGAATGGAGAGACAGAGAGAGACGCAGACACTAGAAGACGGGAGTAGAGTAGTTGGCTGTAGACACTGCGCATTTTCTGTTTCTACTTACTTCGATTTTTCACACAACAAATTGCCCTAGGGTAGGGCAAAAGAAAGTATGTGTGTGTGTGTATGAAAGGGGATGACGCTCAAGGCCAAGCTCATGTGTTGGCTGCTTGAAAGTTTTCCTGCATTACGCACCGCTGATTGATTGATTGATTAAATTCCGTTTTACAGCTCACAGCTGCACGCTGTCTCGCTCCCCTCCACAACATTGAGTTAATAATAGTAGCACACCACACGGCAATGAAGAGAGGCAGCCCTTCGGTTAGTTATATTCCAGCTGCTTGAGCACGCAGCGCATTAAAAAATATATATGCACGTATATATTACTCTACACTTGTAGTATTTAAAGCTAAAGACGGCGTAAATTTAATTTTGAGCTTCAGGGCTGGCCGCCACTCTTAGCCACTCTTGTTGCTCAGTTGCCAGGGCAATCAAAGTTTGCTAATTAACGTACACATCGACTTCAGAATTTAAGTTGCCTGATTAAAATTAGCATGGGGCGTATACTTAATAAATTTCCATCCTGGCCCTTGGCGTTGTAATTTTAAACTAATGGCTAGCACAGCGGTCGTCCACTCAGTTCTTGAGTGGTTAACAACTTTTCTCGGCTAGCAGATACCTTCTCTCTAGAGCCTAGAAGTAACTTCCGATCTTAGTTAGCTTTGCTTTGTCTACATTTCAATCAAGCTAATCGAACATCGATTTGATTTGCTCTTTGATATTAAGCAAGGCGTGTCATTTTGTGGTTACTTCTGCTCACACAAAATTGTATGTTTGCTTTATTTTTTATTGATTTTAATTAGAAAAGCCGTGCCCAAATATTACGCACCCAAAAGCAATTCTTCAAGTTCAACATACGCTTTAGGATTCTCGTCTCTCCAAGATTCCCACTTTATGACCACAAATTCAATGTAATAACAATTTATTTTGAAAAAACAAACATAAAAATGCTATGGCAACCTCCCATGGGGAAGCATTTCTGTTGAAAAAATGTTGAAACTTTTGAGCAACAAACTCATTGTTAAATCAAATAAAATTATTAATTAAAAGCCCAAGTTCGCACGAACTCAGTTGATGTAATTATGGGAGTACTCGATGTTGCGTGATCAACAAAATAGCCGAGGACAATGAGCAGCATTTTGTCTTTACTTTATTGTAAGGTTAACCATGTGAGCGAGTGTGACTGTGTGTGTGACAAGTGAAATCAATAAATGCCATGTCGAGGGAATAATCGTAAATAACACGCTGAGTTTGGGATGTCAATCAAATGCTTTATTATTTCAACAGTATCGAGTTCTTCGAACAAGGGGCAGCAGGTGAACAGTTGAACATCGAACACGGATATTTGGCAATGCAATTGCGAACTTTACAAATGGTTAGATACGATTTATTGTGCCTGCATCGACTGATTGCATTGGCCATCTTAAACGCCAATTCAAACTGGAAACTCAAACCCTATCTTAAACTCAACACACAGCTGAGTGCATTGAGTGACCTTTAACGCAATTTGTAGCTTGCAGCTTATTTGTCCATTCTTTTGTCGTTGTCTTATGTTCGCTTTGTCTTTGTCTCTTTGATTGCAGACCAAAAGTCAATACTCACAGATAACGATTGGAAGAAGCTATGGATGCGCGGCGGTATAAATGCCGACTCAAAATTGGATAATAATCTCGACTCCAGCGACAGCCCTATGTTCGAGGACAGTGAGGTAAGTCGACGCCCATCGTGACAGATTGCTCAAACAGACTACTGAGAAGCTGAGGACTGCTGGTTGTTGCATCAATGAAGTGCATTCAAGTGTATTTTAAATTCAAATTGAATTGACTTCAAAGCAGCCGTCGCAGCTTGTCGATTTCATTGTCGCACTTTACTTAGCAGCATTGCAGCAACTACGTGTGCCAAGAGAGCACTTTAGAGTGTCCAGCCAAAGACCGAAGGACACTCTTGGTTGTAAAGAGAATACAAACTTTTAGTTTATCAATATGTTAATTTGATGGGCACCCAAAATCGAGAAACGACAAAACGAAAAACGCCCGAAGGACATGCAAATAGTGGGCCAGGATAATGCTAATTACCATACAACATAAGGACGAGCCAAGTGTAATTAATCGTTAGTGCTTATTTATATTTCATTCGTCCTGGCTTCGGCTTCTGCCACTGCTTCGACTTCGAATCTAATTATCCAAATAGCAGACAGAGGCACGCCACAACCGCAATTGCCTCCCCCCTCGGTGCAGAATGGAGAAGCTATTGCCTCAGATCGAGAATATTCTAATATATATGGTATTTTACATGGCGTCCTCCTCTGGTTGCGCTGACTAATTGTGCGACGTGGCTCGCATTTGCCGTGCATATTCGGTTTCCTTTTGCTATGCTGCTATTATTCTATTCCATTTTTTTGCAGGCAACACATAAAAAATGAACTTTTAACTTTTTGTCTTGTCTTTTCTCCCTCTTTTCTCTTTTCATTTCGTTCTCTTCCAACAGCTGATGGCGCATAACACGACCGTCCAGCTTGGTGGCACCGCCTTTCTGGTCTGCAAGGTCTCCGGCGTGGATAGAGTGGGTGTAAATTGGGTTTGTTTTTGTCTCTCTAATTGTGCCGCATAGTGAACGCGGCTTTTCCTCATTCCTTTAGCACTCGCATCTACCATTAAGCGTAGTAATCGTATTCGTTTTCGTATTCGTATTTGTATGCATGCAACAATGGAACCTCACATCGCATTCCGCTTGCCTGGCAAATGTTTAGTCACTGCAAATTGAATTTATTTCACTTTAGCTACAGCGAAACATACAAACGCAGCTCCAGCTGTGCGCAGTTTTAAGTGCATTTCCAGTGCGATTTTCATTTTAATAGCCAGAGCTACAATTTTTAATTATATAGCATTTGAGTTAAATCACTTTGCTTTGGTTTTTGTTGCAGTCCTTGCTTATTTGTAGTTTAGTTTATTTCTTGCGCCAAATGATCGGGGGTGAAGCACGCAAAAGCCCAATTTGTTTGGCCAAGCGAGAGAGAGAGAGCGAGTTGAGCACGAAATACAAATACGAGCTTAATTTGCAGCTGAAAGCCAGAAAACGTTTTCGGCATGACATTGTGTACGCTTTTTGTTTGACATTCAGCGTTTGCTAACAAGCAATTAAATGCTCAAAATGTGACACGCAACAGCAACGGACGAGGTCATAATTGGGCCAGGCATGTGCCAAAATATCAATTAATCAAAAGCCGAGAGAGCAAAGAACATCTGCATAGCAATTCTCTTCATTAGTTCATCTCATTGGAATAGTGCAAACACAACACACGACACTAACTATATTTCATTCAATGCAATTTGACACCAAAACACCAACATTCATTCATTCAAAGGGGTCAACGGTCAACAGTCAACGGTGGATTCCTATTAAAATGCAATTAAATAAGAACTCATTTCGACCTTAACACGCCGTAACATGACCGTAGCGTAGTTTTACTCTGCGACATTTTAATTTATTTCTATAATATGCTCATAGTTTTGGCTTGTGTTCAACGCCTGTTGAAGTGCTTTTTATAATCACACTTTCGTTATAAAATCGCGGCCATTGGATGACAATATGTTTCGCTAATTGCATGCACTTGTTCTACATACCATAATATAATAGTATGAACGTGTATGAGTTGAGTTAAACTTTTTTGTATTGCATACTTTTGCGCGCTATCGCAATTAACATTTCATTCCCGTCTGCCTGTGTTTGCATGTTAAAAAGCATGTATTCTCTTTAGGCAGTGCCTGAAATCGATAATACATTATATGTGTACACTGCTTCTGTATTTTTGTATTTCATTATTTTATATGTATATACCTTGCAACAGAATCAAATTTCTTGGATACGCCGACGGGACTGGCATATATTATCCTCCGGCGCCCAGCTCTATACAAACGATGAGCGTTTCGCGATACTGCACACGCCCGGCTCCAACATGTGGACGTTGCAGATAAAGTTTGTGCAGCGCCGGGATCACGGCATGTACGAGTGCCAGGTGAGTTCACCTCAAAAAGGGAATGGGAATGGGAACGGGAAAGGGTATGGATAAGAGGAAAAAGGAATGGGAGTGAGAAGGAAAGGGGAAGGTGGGCAATTCCATATTTTATGCATGCAATGCAGTTGAAATGAACTAAAGTGCATTTGCATATGCTACGTTTTGGGGCCCGTCTCCCTGGCCCCCTTTTGTATATGCGTCGTATACGCAATATTGAGGTTTTTGGGGCTTACGGTTTCGCTGATTTCACATCACTGTCGATTTTTACACGGCGCATGATTTAATTGTAATATGCAAATGCACTCTTTTACTCCACATACATATGTATGCCTGAATGTATTTGTATATGTATGCAAAGGCATCGATTTAAGCCAAATGCTCGGCGTCTGCGCGCATCTCCTGCATGCTTCTTGTGCCGTGCCGTGTGTCACATGTTCGCTGACGTTGACAGGCTAGCCGGCCAGCCGAAACCATGTGGCTGTCAAGCGCAGACGCCAAGGCTGCCAGATAAACTGGACATTGACAAATTTAGCCAGTGACTTGCACACACACGCCCCAGTGACTAAGGATATGTGTGTGTGTGTGTGTGTGTTCGAGTCTGTGCTGACATGCATCCCAAGTAATGCAAAAGTAACCCAACAGACAACAGGCAAAGCCGAAAGTCATGCTGCTATACGTTTGGCATGAGTTTTGGGGCGTATGTTGAACAACAACAGCAGCACAAAAAAAAAAAATGAAATGGAGAAATGAAAAGAAAACAATCAAGCTACGACAGCAACAAGACGAAAGACGGAAGCAGTCGGCAGACAACTAACCGAAAAGCAACAAAGTTGCAGAAACGCCTGAAATGGACACTTGACAGTAACTCTGTTTGTGCTCGGCAGCAGCAGCATCAGGACAAGTGCTACTCCGGCCAGTCACTAAGACAACTGGAACTGCAGCTGGCTGGGATTCATACTTACAAGCTGAGCAACTGAGCAGCCGAGCAGCCGAGCGAACGGTGCGGATAAGCTGTAGCTGCAGCTTCGAAAAACGTAGCTTCAATTTCAAAATTGTTTGCATGCAATTTCAATATGGAGAGTCCACATGCCAGCCAACGCTATATGAAGTCAGTCAGTGTCTGACCGACAGTCGGACTCCGGCTACGAGCACTGCATGCAAATATGCCAAAATGATTATTTTTCCTTTTGGATTGCAGTTGCAATTGCTGTTCTCCGTCGTCTGTTGCTGCTGCTGCTCCTGCTGCCACTGCCCGCCGGATATTTCGAAGCGAAACGTGTAGGAAACGCCGAGCACTTTTCCACTTATATAGAAAATACTCGTTTTTGTTTCATTTTGCGTGCCAAATTGAAATTGTTTGATTTGCATTTCAATGAGTGCAACATTTCTGGCAGTAGAAACGTTTGCTAGATGTCTGGGAAGGGGAATAAACTATAGCATATAATACGAAGAGTAGCAGCAGCAAGTTTACTGATGCATTAACAATTTAGTTGATTACGACGCATGCTTTAAACGAATGGGAGTCTAAATCAACTTCAAAATCGTACTTGAACTTCACAATTCGATACTCAATTGCTGAATTTGCTCTTCTGCTTTCTTTGTCAACACAGGTCTCGACACCAACTGGCATCATTTCTCACTTTGTGAATCTTCAAGTGGTTGTGCCCGAAGCCTTCATACTTGGCTCCGGTGAACTGCATGTCGACATGGGCTCAACAATCAATTTGGTTTGCATTATTGAGAAGGTAAGTAACAAAAAACGAAAAAAAAGATAACAGTTGTTGCATGCCACAATTGAATCAGAGCCGCAGCTGCAACACAGTTATGAAAGCAATTTGCATTTAAACTCATACACCGCGTATGCGTGATATTTGCATCTCATTTATGCTATCCCTTTTTCGTTATTCTTTTTCCTTCACCCGTTTCCTTTTCCTTTTCGGCAGAGTCCAACACCACCGCAGTACGTGTACTGGCAGAAAAACGACCGTCTCATCAACTACTATGACTCCAGGCGGGACATCTCCATCGAGACCACACCGGGGCCGCGCACGCAGAGTCGTCTTATCATTCGCGAGCCCCAAATCACCGACTCCGGCAACTACACCTGCTCTGCCAGCAACACCGAGCCAGCTAGCATTTATGTCTTTGTATCAAAAGGTGAGCACAGACTGAATCATGGGCGGATTAAACAGCTGCTGCAACTTTTGCATTAGCGCGCAAATTGCAAAGAAAACTCTAGGTTACCAACTTGCTATTCGATGATGACAACGCACGGCGGCGGGTCAACGCGGCGATGCGCGGAGAGTAATGGGGGGAAAGGGCGACAACGAGGGCGTTACAGTTGCATGCAATTTGCATGGCTACCTCGCGGCCAAATTGAATTTCTTGTGATTTTAGCATTTAAATAGCCATCCCGCGCACTTGATGCCAACGATAAGAAGTGTAAATGAAAATATGCAAATTGCGTAAGCGGCGCAACGCCTGCAGCTTATTAAAATGATAATGAAAATGCGCGTTGCAGTCGCCCTCGCTGCTGTCCCTTCGTCGCTCGCTCGTCGCCCGTTCTATACAAATTCTATTGCAAATTTATATATATACTTTTCTATTTATATTCGCTGTCACTTGCAGGCGACAATATGGCGGCAATCTCACGTCGCAAAACCTCCTCGGCCGATCGCATTACGCACATATTTAGGTCGATGCTGGCGCCCTGTCTCCTGCTAAACACGGTCGTTGTGAGGTAAGTGCCCCGCTCCCCTCCAACTCCTTATTCCCCTCGAAAGTTGCAATCATAACTTTACTGTTAACGTAAATGGTTTTCTTGGTTTTCTTTTGTAATTTCCTGCTGCAGACGCATTTTCTTGACCTAAGCAACTTAAATCAGATACAAAATCATGGCGCAAGCGAAACAAAAATGGAAATTTAGTAAAGTACTCATATGATGATAACAACACAACAAAATCCTATTTAAGCTATTTCAATGTTAGAATTTAAATAAAATAAAATCCAAGAAAAAATTAAATATAATACCTATACATACAAATAAATAATTTATTTAAAGAAAAGAACAAAATCGACATTTACAAAAAAAAAAACAGAAATAAAAATCTAGCGTAAATCTTAGGCTAAGCTCAATAGAAACTGTGTAAAAATCAACATAAATCGAATCACAATCTATTCAGACTTAGATTCAATGTATGTGTGTGTGTATGCAAGGCATTTACAACAACAACAAAAGATGAAAAAAGTATGAAAAACAATAAAATGTTTAGATACTCGTAAACATAAGTTTAAGTTGAGTTTTTAGTAATCGTTTTACATAATTGTGTACAGTTTTTTAATCACCCTCAAATTTGTAATTCAAGGTAAATTCATTTCTCCAGAGTTTCATTTCAAGTTAGTTTATGGCTTTTAAATTCGTTAGCTTATACATAGTTAATGCTTTGCCTTCCCAACAAAACAACAACAATCATTGGCCATTCTCTGCAACAAATTGTTTTGGAAATCAATATGTTTTGTTGGGTCTTAAGCAAATGTTTGCATCGCTGACAGATATAATCTCAATGGATCAAACTTGCGACCGCATACAGAATAATTATATACATATATATTCGAGATAAGAACATTTTGCATAAGTAGCCAATTTCAGTCCATACCAATCGTTATTGCAACTGTTACCAATTATCAATTGAATAAACCCAAAGTCTATATAACAACAAAACAAAAAGAGAGCAAAAGCCAACACAAAGTAAAAAAAAAAAATTATAGTAATTAATTGCGTTATTAAGTTTGTAAATAAATTGTATTGCAAATGGCATGGCACACACGACAAACACAGAAAAAAGAGAGAAATTATTCATTGTAAGTGTAAATACATAAAACCAAAAAAAAAAAGCATTCTAGCACAACAACAAGCAAAACAGACACAAAGAACTGAATGGGGGGAAAAAGAACGGACAGCAGCTGTGCGTGAATAAGGGTATTCGGAGTGCGAGCAGCTGTCATTTGCATGTTGTAATAAATTGCCCAAATCTGAAACATTAAGAGCCTACACAGACAGATCGTAGCTATAGCCATGAATCTAGCCATAAGTTTCAGCAAATCAGCCAAAACCGAAAATCAGAGAATCAGACAGACATGCGAAGAGGCTACCTTTAGATGTTGCTGCTTGGAACGAACTAGTAAAATTGAATCATTTAGAAACCTTAAGCTATAGAGATGCAAGTTCGATATAATTCTAATCAAATTGAAGGTTCAGACATTTTTAGATACCAGGATGACGTTTCCTAACTTCCTTCACGACAAAACACCTGAAGATTAGACAAAATCATCTATGTTATCCAACATGTACAACTTTTCGACTGTTTTTCATAAGCATTAACATCCATATAAGCATACAAAAGAAAATCCAAAATAATCACATATTTGTGTGTTAAACAGTTTACAAAAAGAAAAAAACTCAAAATAAATAAATAATTAAAAACCAAAAAACAATAAGTACATTTACATAAAGAAAAAAACAAAAAAAAAACTCTACTAAAGACCCATAATAAACAACTGTTAAAAATTTCATGATATTTGAATAGATTCATTAGTGTGAAAAGCAGAATACGAAAAATTAATATTACTAATAATAGTAAACAAAAGTAATAATAATATCAATAATACGAAAATAAAGCCGAAATCATTGCGTAACAAAAAAACCAACAACAAAACACAAATCCAATAATACCAAATGTCAGTTTCGTTGATGTGAACGTGTATGTGTACTATGCCTAAAGCCCATTTAAAGCCAGCACTTTTAATTTTATATATAAACAAAAATAAAACTTAAACAAGATACAAAGGACGAAATGAAATGAAATGAACAAATATTCGTTTGGTTTCCACTGTTAAGCATTTCCACTGTAAATATTTTAATTAAAGCATATTGAAATGGCCATTAACTAATTAATGGAAAACATGCAAAATAATAAAGCCAGAAATTAATATAAGTATGTACTTTATCCGAAGCATAACTCAACAACAACAACAACCACATGGAAGAGAATGAAAACTGGGGGATGAAATCATTAAAAAAAATAAGAGTTTTCAATGTAAATGCTCCTGCGCATAACTGTAAAATTTAACTTTAACAACAATTTCGAATGAATATGAATTTAACAAAATTTAAATTTAACACTTTGTTCACAAACAAATAAGATGAACAAAAAAAAAAAACCAAACATAAAATGAAACCAAAAAAAAGGAATAGCCATACAATGATTAATTGAGATTGCATTGAAACCAAAACCAATATGGAATGCATTGAAATAAACCAAGTGATTATCATGAGAAATAAATGTAATTTAAATAACTAAAAATAACTGTTCAAGTCTTTCATTTAAGTTTTGGGTGGCTGCAAGGGGAGCCAAAAAGTAGGCTACAATTTCGTGTCTACTCGGCAGCCAATGCCAATCAACCAGCTGGCGGCAATTGAGGCTCTCAAAATGACGTCAAATCGACGTCCATTGTGCCACACTTGCGCTATAATTGGACGCCATTGTTGGAACAAGGCAGACGCACACACCCACACCCACACACACACCCAATCTCTGTTATAAGGAGCATTTTTCAACTACGCGCCAATTATATTTTGACATTCTTCGCAAAGCTTTGGCAGTTTGCTTTCTGTCAACATTTTTATTCAACGAGCCGCCGTTCATTTCATCAGCAAACATGTTGCACTTAAGCACACACACAGTAAACTCCGTCCTCGACACCCCGAAACTTGGTTGCGCTCCCGCCCTGTCCACATTCAATTCACATTTCTTGAAGTAAAACTTTCGATCGCGTACAAAATCAAATGCATTGAACGCTGCCTCCGCCAAGAAGCAAACTTTTGTGGCCACCAAAGTTTCGGGCAAATCAAATGAACCCCGAGTAAATTTCCCATGCACAAGCGGCAGGCGGAGCCAGCAGCAGCAGCAGCAGGACCACCAGCAGCAGCAGCCAGCAAAGAGCGTAAAAGTAAAACATTCAACTGCAAAAGTAATGGAGAAATTTCAACAAGAAATTATACTGTACACTCCTACACACACACACACAAAGCGATGGGCTCTTTGCAACTTGGACATGAAGCGGCCTCTTTCTAGGCAAGAAACTTTATTGAAATACTCTGCAAGTGGATCGTATGAAATTATTGTTGGACAGCTTACAAATTTATTGAGCAATAATTAAATTGTTTAATTTTCTAGCCCATGTTTCTCTGATTATTTGCACAACTCTATGAAATTTAATTTTATACTTTTTGCCCCAACTTATCGAAGAGTATTTACACTTCGACCTGCTATAATTGCTTTTCATTTTCAGTTTAGTTTTCTCCTTATTTTCGCACAAGCAGCCGAAATGGCAAAATTGGCTGTTGACAGCTCCGAGTCGAGTGTGTCGAAATACTTCGACATTTGAGAGATTGAAAACTTTGCGATTTCTATTTTCGATTTGCCGCTTTGATTAAAAAGTTTTTGGCACGTTAACTACTACTGCGAACACGCAAATAGCTGACTAATTTTAACCGTGTCCTAAATTACCTAAAAATAGCAATCTCATAAGCATTTAAACCACCTGCGTCCTCCGTAGCATTAAAGCCAAGTTGTTGGCAGTTAACTTGTGTACGTCAAAACTCATGCCCACTCGCTTCAATTTGTGGCACATTTTGCAAATTGTAAGTAATCGAATTTTCCAATGCATTAACTTTAATGATATAACATTACGTGTACTGCCAATGCACGGGGCGCCCATCAAAAATGATTATAAAATTTGCGTAGGTAAAGGAAAAACAATTTAATTTTAGTCGTTTCTCGGTTAGATACTGCAAACCATTTTTGTCTTTGGTGTCAAAAATTTATAATTTCATAAAATGTGTGAGCGATAGAACGCATTAGCATTAGCTTATCTCAAACGCTTCATTATGCGCTATTGTCGTATATTTGAGCATTGAGTTACATTAGCCTCAACCGTCCAACTCGATGTCATCTAAGTGAAATTAAATTATACAAGTAATTTCTATATGTAGTTAATACATTTCTAATAATTGCAAATTCTCTTGAAGCCATCGTCAAGTGCACTTCAATCGTGGAATATTTTATGCAAATTGTCGTAGTTTAATCAAACTTATGCGATGGAGGCAACATCTTGCTGGCAATCGGAGCATTCGATTACAATTGCCATGGCCTGTGCTTGGGCACATCAATCAAAGTTGTAACGCCAAAAGTGCATACAGAAAATTGCAAATAACTTGAAATAACTGTAATCAACACACTGGCACATTCACAAACAAATGCACGTGCATAGATAGAAAGCATTTGTGCAAGCGCGGGCCGTGCAAACAAACAGAACGCAAAACAATCATTCAAATGGCGCGCACATTGCGCATACGCTCCGTGGACACACGCTCAACTAGCAAGACGAAAACGAAAGGGTTGGCAAGTGGAGATGGTGGTGTGGGGATGAGGGGATGAGGGGGTCACAAAACTGAAGGTGGCATTAAGCTGTCGCTGTCATGTTCTTTGCTGCCAGAAATTATTGTGCATTTGTGGAAATCTATGCCACGTGGGCGTGTCATTTCACAGGGTTGCACTGCACATTTGTGGTAATTGATTGGAAAACATCGCTTTTCCCCTTCTGCCTTGCTATTGCTCCCTTCCCCTCAGACAGCAAAACAGAGCAATTGTTTAAAAGCTTTTGCAATATGCGGCTACAATGTTTCATTGATGTGGCAGGCACATCGAGAGAGGGAGAGCATGAAAGAGAGACAGCAAAAAAGTTTTGCGGCAGAAAAATGCGCGTATCTCGTGCTTAGCACTTCATATTTATTACCTGTCGAGTGCACTCAAATCAGTTGCACTCGCTGCCCGTTCGACAAGCCAAAGGCCAGTGTAGTGCAGTGCAGTGCTGTGTTGTTGGTGGTCAGTGGCCAAAGTTTGCCCCTTTTCTGTGTTTTGATAAGCATAATTGATGATGCAACCGTGCACAGCATTGGCAAAGGCAAAACAACATGAACTGCAACAGCAACACCAACAACAACAACAACAACAACCACAGCTGCACGCCATAAAATAAAGCCAAAAGCCATTTACGTGCTGCCCGACATCCCATTGAAGAAATATTTTTGCTCATATTTTATTGCACATTTGTGTATTGAGCGCAAGTGGTGAAAAAAGTTATCATCAATGTTGGCAACGTAACGCAACGCAACGCAACGCAAGTGCATCATCACGTCCCAAACGCTGTAATGCACTCAAAGCGTAAGGCATCCTTCACCTTTACACACACACACACTCACACACACACCGCACTCTCGCTGTTGGACACAAGTAGCTCTCGTGGACATGGATTGAAGGTCGAAAAAAAGTGCAAGTATACGAATAAGTTGCATTTTCATTTTCATTTTACCAAGCATAATTAAAAAAGTTAGCCACACACATACATATGTGCAGCGCGCTTTGGCTTTAACTTTGACTTAACTACGGTAATGCGGAAGTACTTTTTAATTTCAAGCACACACCGACAAACACACAGAGAAAGTTAAAAGTAAAAGTATTCCTTAATTTGATCAAAAGTTCGCAGCAAACAGCATACTCTATAAATTTGATCATTTCTACCTTAATGCTGAATAACTTTCTAGAAATGAGCAAAAGTTTTGCATATTCCACTGTTGATTATGCACCATAATTCTACAAAACGAGTTTGAGTTAAGGAAGATGACTCAACTAATAACTCCATAGTATGAATATCGATTCGATTCAGAATGCTTAAACTAGCTGATTTTTATTTAATTTGAATTATTGAAAATATAATTTATAATATTCTAGAAATGTGAAAAAGTTTGCATACTTCACTGAATATTATTTTTAACAATTCCACATAAGTAGGTTTAGTAAGCGATAAAGATTAATCTATATCTAAAGACTAATAACTTCATAGAATTTGAGTTCAAAGTTGATTGCTTAAAATAGCTGTCAATTATATAATTTTAGTTAAAGAAATTTTACTAAAATGATTCTATAAATGTGCAAAAATTTGCATATTTCACTCTTGATTATGTTCAATAATTCTACAATATGAGTTTGAGCTAAGGAAGAAGACTCAACTATATCTAATATCAAACTCTAGGAATTTGTCTTCATATTTCACTGTGTGTTAAGTTTTATACTTATACAAAAGGAAGTTAAGTGAAGGAAGAAGACTCAACTATACCGAAAGACTAACAACTTCATAGGATTTCGATTGAAAGTTGAATGTATAAGCCGTATATTTTATTTTAACTAAAGACTCATTAAAATTGGCCTACTTGGATACAAGCAAATGGTCATCAATTTAGTTTCATTTTGATGTCGATGTGAATCATTTGGTAAAAGAAATTGCCTCGAACTCGGGTTCGAATGAAATGTAAATAGTATTAATTTAATTAATATTTGGATCAATTAGCATAATTACAAATGCAGGCCACGTCAAAGTGAGCATTTGGTATTACATTCTTGGTAAAACAACCTGAACTTGGCTTCGAATGATGCATAATGCAACTATTTGCTTACGCCGGATGCATTTATGCTCATATCTAGTTGCATTTGTTAGATAATATCCAATTCTCATTAGAGTAAAGTTGAGTGCGTCAACCTTGGAAATGTGTTGCAAGCTAAATCGAAATCATTAATTTTAATGAACAGGATATTGTAGGTAGATCCTCCGCACATGGGGAATACTTGTAATCCACACACACACACATACATACACATACTCGACTACGTTGTCAACTAATGAGCGTCTCCAGGGTGCAGCCCATATCCGTCTCTGTATGTGTGTGTGTGTGTGTGTGGCTTACATTTGCAGATTACATGTCGCAATGCAACATAATTGACACGCTCGGCATCAATTCAACATCAATGTCAGAGCAGAGCACAGAGGTCGGGACGTGGCATTCGACATTTGTAATGACCTTGCCTGGACGGACGACTCTAAGCTAGTTGTGTATGCAAAACGGTCAATAAAGCCTTGCACTAACATTGCAACTAGCCAGAGCTAAGCACGTTTCCCGTCTGGTTGACCAATTAAAAGTCATTGAACTTGCTCCTACTGAGCTCTGCTTCCTGTCTCCCTTTCTCTTTCTCTCTCACTCTCTCTCTCTCACTAGCTCTGCTCATTATAATAAAACAAACACGGCAGGTGGAACGAGTTGGGTTTCCTTTTTTTTAGGTTCACCACGTGTTTGTTATGCAAACAAGATGCCAGCATTTAAAGCAGCCAACGCTCAAAGGGGGGCAGAAGGAATGAAGCCTTCGACATGCGGCACTTATAATTTGTTACAGTCTGAAAATAAACAACAATAACACTGATTTACCCAGAGTGTATGGGTGTGTGTGTGTGTGTAGAGGGACTTTTGAGTGGTGGACGCAGTCCAAGTAGCCAGCGGCGGTTGCATGCAACTTTTATCAAATACTTTGTGACATGCAACGGGGGCTGCTGCTGCCTTACAGAATCAAATATGCAAAAAACACACAAATAGAGAGAGACAGAGACTGAGTGAATATGGAATATTTATACGAGTTCAACACACACATGCAATGGCGTTTCGAATTTCCGCTTCCGGCTATTTTAATATTATAAGCAAAGGCATTTTATGCTGAGCTCAGCAGCAAGCAGCAGCTGACGGCATTTGAAGTCGCATTCGGAGTCTGCCATTTGGCAAGATATCGCATGCGATTCGGCTTAGGTTTAAGCATACATATATACATGCTATATATACATTTATACATATGTTTGAGTACAGCAAATGCTTATGCAAGCAGAAAGCGTTTAAGAATTATGGTTGAAATAAAGAAAACAGCAGACAGCAAAAATTGCTTGTGTTTTGTTTCATACGTTTGCAACGCTTTTTTTGCTGTATCATTATTTTTTTTGTGCATTTTCCGTTTTCACATTTAAATTAATAAGCCGGCGGGCATTTGTGTTTCATTTTCGCACAAAATACTGCAGTTTGAGTATTCAGACTGGGCTGCCCTTGCCCTTCCCCTTAATTGCGAGTGCGAACTTTGCTTTTATGTTTGACGGAAAAATCCACTTTGCCGTGATATCCGGACTTTGCCGAACAGCGTTGTAAAATTAAACAACGAGCGACTGGCGACTGGCGACCGTCGCAGGCGGTGCTTAAAAAAAAATTCGCGAGCTTCAAAGTAGTTTAAATTCATTGCAGTGGCTTTTGGTTTTGCCCGTCGAGTCGTTGCAACTCGCTTGTCCAAGATTTATGGCCAAACCAGCGAGGAGTCAACGAGGCTGCTGCTTATACGTCTCTCTCCCTCTTCCTCCCATCGTGTGTGTGTGTGTGTGTGTGTGGCACGTTGCTGAGGTGTTAAATTTGCCATTTACATAATTGATAAACTTGATGGCCAAAGGGAGACGAGAACGGGCAAGACAAGCCTTAAACTGTCCAAATGCTGGTCAAAAGCAGGCTCTGCTCTGCAGCAAGACGAGTTGTTGTTGGCGCCAAAGTGCTTAGCATGCTGATTTTTGACCTGATGTCGGATGTCCGCATGTCATTTCCATTCGCTTCAGAGACTCCCATTGGCGCCCTTCATTCACTTCTCTGCCTCAGCCGCTGCCTTTGCGTTTTTGCCGCATAATTCAGATTTGAGCCATTATGGGCCACGAACTTCCGCTTTACCTGACTGCTTGTGTGTGTGTGTATGTGTGTGTCCAATTCCTTGGCATGCGGTGAGTGCATAAATTCTTAGCACTACTTTCTCACGTTTCTACTGCAGGCAGCCAGGCAGCAGTCGAAGTGCGCTTGCCCTGGACATCGAGCTGCTTTCTTTAACTTTTGATTTAGTGTCGAGTTGGAGTTGAAGTTGCAGTTATTCTACGTTTTACGGCGTTCCTTCCACTTTTTTCTTCGTTGCACTCTACAAATGTGTATAGATGATGTCTGTTTGTGTGTGTTGAATATGGCGCTGCAAACAAAGTTTTATTAGTTTCTGCATTGTTCAGACTGACTCGGTCTGTCTATCCCCCTCTCTCTCTCTCTCTCTCTGTCAAATACAAACTGAAGTGCTGCGCAACTATTTAAAAAAAATCAAACCTTTTGGTTTATATTACTCACAGGACTCGTCTCTATTCCTCATACTTTACCCCTCTCCATTGTCATAAAGTAACACAGTTCAAGCACCCGAGTTTGCTTTTGATTTAGCTTAAATGCAGGCCAAGCTAAAGGACACTCTGAAGCAAAGAAAGAAGAAAGGTTTGGGATTTCAATTCAACAGCTGTGCGAATCCATCGAGTAATGGATTAAAATAAAAAGCGTGTTTAATTAGTGGAGTGCGTAATAAGAGTCAGGTTCATTTTGGCAGCCTTTGAAAGTTGCGCGCGCGTTAATTAGACTAATTACCCAATAAACTGTGCATACCAGCTGACAGAGGAAACCCAAAAGCAAAACCCAGAAAACGGATAACAAAATACAAACAAGTACGAGTACGGCAAAACACAGAAAAAAAAACGCTACAAATAAATATAAACAATATTGCTAAAGAAAATAAGGAAGGGAAAAAGAAGCGAAAAAGAATGCTCCCCAATGAGTCATCAGCGCAATTCATCATCTCTCTGTGAAGAGGCAGCAAAAAAAGGGAAGAGTGCGAAGGACTTCTCCAGGACTTTATTTATGGGCTCAGTATGGGCGTGAATGCGTACGGAGCACGCATTAAAATAAACTGTTTATGCTTCAATCTTTTCGGCACATAGCACATGAAGACCCAAAACACGCGCTATCCTAACGAAATCAAGTGAAACCACAAATGGCAAGTTTGATGACAGCATAAGATTATACTAAACTTGATTGTAACAACATTTGAATTGTAGTATAGAACTAACTAAAATTGTAATGTTTATAATTCATTGATATTTAGTTTTTAGTATTTAGTATTTAGTATATGTATGTATGCAGTAAATAAAAGAATCTAGCATAAAATCAATTTCAGTAAGTTTCGTAAAAATAACGTATACGTCACGTTTTTGCATAGCTTACATCAATGTTGTTTGGTGGCAAATGGCAATATCGCTACGACGATATCTGAGTTATACTGCTGAATTGGGTGTTTTAAATTGTTTGGTTATTATGTAAAATAAAAATTGAGCACATTTCACTAGGGTTATTGTTTTTGAATAAAGTCCGTATTCTATTGATATTTTCCCAATCAATTAAATTTTCTAAAGATTGTGTTTTAACTAATCGCTTTGAGCCCATAAATCTATTGAATCGTGCGTTGGCCCAATGAAAATAACCTCCGTCAATGCGATGTGTGTGCGGCCATATGAAATTTGTCAAAATTGAGCCACAAGCTGCCACGCTGGCTGGGCTGAGAGAGCTGGGAAGAAAGAGGAGTGTTGACTGACGACATTTTGTGGTGCGTGCCGGCGCCTAATAAACTTCACGCACAGCTCAACTGAACTCACATCACAGCTCTCAGCTCAGTTGAGCTTGGCTCGTGGCAGAAGTGAGAAATTATGCTGACTGCTGAAATGTATGCAATAAAAATTTTTCAGCTCACGCACACACTTGAGCGCCTCGGTGCTCCCAATGATGGCCGCCATGGCGACGTCTATGGGAGCGTGGTGAGAAATGGCTGTCAGCTGACGCAGCAGCGCAGCAGCAGAGCGCGCGGCAGAGCAGCAGCAGCAAATTGAGGCAGCGGCACGTTGGGTAAATTTATTAATTTTCAAGCAGAATTTAGATGCGCTAAATGAGGCGAACTGCTCTTTCGGCATTTAGATGTTCGTTTGCCACTAGATATCAGCAACAACAACAACAACACACACACATACACACTGAGCCAGAGATTGCTGCATTAAGCTTCTCCCCATGCGACTGCAATGCGGCGTACAATTTCATACTTAATCTGCGCTGCCGCCGCTTGGAAATTTAATTTGCTGCTGATTGATTACAAGCGATTTTGTGTAATGTCCCCAATGGCCCAGCGGACTAACGGATCTCTGTGTCCGGCTCCTGCCATGAGTCTGACTCCTAGCCATGGCCATGGCTATGGTTCTGAGTTTTGGGAATGGGAATAGAACAGCCGAATGGACGGACCATCGTCATGGTCACGACAGCATCAACTGTTGTTGTTGCTGCTGCCGGTTGTGCTCATTGTTATTGCTCTTGTGCGCGCCATTTGACTTTTAACTGCTCACTTCTTTGGCCCACTCCATGACCCATCTTGTGCCCATGCCTCCTCCAGCACGTCAGTTTTAGTGTCCCCACTGTGGCCTGATTGAATGCTTTTTTTTGGTAGCAACATCAAATTTATTTGCTTGTTCAACTCCATTGAATATGCGAGTGCAGCAACAGCAGCAACGTCACAAAGTTCTGTTTGCTCATGAATGCGCTTTTCTTAGCAATTTGTGAAATGCTCTTTAGCATTTTCTTTAATGACAACGCTCCAAATTAAATTCCTTGGCTGCGCTTCTCTTGCCTCTGTCTTCCTTTCTTTGTTTCTGCTCATTTTACTCAGCCGCGCGCTCGTTCCTTGTTAATTTATTGTCCTGAAATTGAAGGGCATTTATATATCTTAAAGTTTGCCAACTTCTTGTCATTCAGCCAATGGCTTTTATTGAGTTATTTCTTGGCATTTCAATGGATTATCTGCGTTTGTACAGCATCTAGCTGCATTTTCTCTTCTTTTTTTTTTTGTCCTTTTCTGCGCTTCGTTTAGTTTTATAAATTAGCTTGAAATTCGATAGTTTGAGCAACGCAATAAAAGTAAAACGAGTTAAAACTATTTGAACACAAATTGTCTATAACTATTTTCATGGCAACATTGGGAATAACTGACCCGATAACAATAACGTTGTTAGTTTTATTTTTGTGCAGAATTTTATCAATGCTTTTCTTTTTGTTGCTGCTCTCCAAATTAATCGTAAGCGTAAGCGTATTTTAATATCACGTCAGGTCATAAAATTCTAAATTATAATACATAAAAGCGACCGCTTAATGACGAAGCCATCAAAAACAAGACAAGTTCATTTCCATGCGAATTTATTTGCCGAAATTCCCATGTTCACAATTCCCGCTCAATGCCATATTTTACGAGTCTTTTTAACCAAGGATAACAATCGGAAATAATTTGACTTTCGCAAGCATTTTCTCCGTTCCATTTTTAATTGTCTTTGAGGTGTGTATTTCCCATATGAATGGTCCTCCATATCTTTTGTCAAACTACATTTAAAATGAATTTTATTACTCCCTTAAGCGCCCGCTCTTTGCTGTTACTGCTTCTGATGCTGCTGGTGGTATTGCAGCTGTGCTGTGGCTTTTTCTTCAGCTGTCTCTTCAGTTGCTGACCTGCCGCAGCAAAGGAAGCATTTTTCCCTTTATGAGAAGGAAATGAGAAAGTGAAATGCGTAATTCCGGCTTCAATATTCCTTGGTTTCCATAATTGAAAATAAAATCCAACACACAGTCTCTCTGTATTTACATCCTCTCTCTCTCTCTCTCTCTCTCTCTCTCTCTCTTTTTGCTTATTGCCATGCATCCTTTTGGTGCGTGTTTCAACATCGCTTACTCTTAGTAGCCTCTACTAATTGAAGTAGATTTAAAACCAAATGGATGCTAATTTGCTCTATAGTAGCAGCCACACATTATGCATCGATGCTGTTCAAACGAACAAAGGGTTTATTCCAATTGAACTGATAGATTTCCTTGTTCTTGCTGACCACGTTCGAATCGAATTCAATTGTGTATTTGGCCTTCTAAACAGGCTAAAGCAGTTTGCAGCATGAAGTGAGTTAATTTCCCAGGCATGAAGATGGATTTCATACCACATTAAGAACTGTTTCCAACTACGTATTGTCTTTAGAAATATGTGCAACTGAAATATAGCTATACCATCAACTCGATTGCAAGCATTTAGAACAATATATTGTGATATGCAGATGTGAGTAAGCGAGATATGATTTTGAACTTCAGAGTTGAGCGAATGCTAAATAAATTCACTCACAGAAGCAGTCTTATTATCGTGCTCACAAGTGAATGCGAGTGCATAAGGCAAACTGTGCGAAAAATGTTCGCTTTGTGAATCATTTTGTCCCTGCGGATGGTCTGAAAATGTGCATTCGATGCAGCTAAAGAAAAGCGTCTACGACAACGACAACCACGAGGATGATGATGATGATGATCACAAGCAAATTCGAAGAGGAGATGGAACCAAATATAGCTTGCTCGTAACTAAGCAAATTGCTTACTGGGAGACAAGAGGAACGTAACAGGAATACAAATCGATTGCATGTGCCTGTAAGCTGCATTAGACAGTTGCCAGTTGGCAGTTGGAAGAAGTTGCCAGCACAAGCGCATTTAATTGGCAGGCACAAAGACGCATTGCGTATACGCACCATAGCAACCAGTGATTGCCATTTACCATTACCATTTACCTGTTCACCTTTGCCTGCATTCACTTTTCCCGTTTGTAAATGTAGATATTTAGATATTTGCATGCATGTTAGTCTGGTCACAGTGCATAACTAAATAAAAAGCTGAGCATAAAGAACGGTTGAACAGCGACCCTTCACCTCTAGGCTGCAAGCTACAAGCATTAATCTAAGCAAACAAAAGCGCGCCTCCCGTTCACATGTGAAGAGAGAGAGAATGAGAGAGAGAGAGAGATCTCGAATAAAGCCAGTTACTCTTATTCACATTGAATAGCATATAGCATGCACTAATTACGAGCACTATAGATGGATGGATGCTATTGCTGCTGAAGCGTTGAGGTCACCAACAGCTTCCCATTGCTGATGCTATTGCCGTTTTACCCTCTCTCTTCCCCTCTCCACTTCCGTCTGCACGTCCAGCAGCCAATCAAGTCTGTTTGCCCAAGCAAAGGTAAATTTCAAGGCATTGCAACTGCGGCTTTGTGGTCAGCTAACTCTTTGGGGGTCTGGCAAATAGCAAAAGAAAAAAAGCAAATGAAATAAAAGAAAAAAAATTAAGCAAGCGCCAGCTTTTGAATTGAGCCGAACTAGTAGAGAGTCTCTTCTACTACATTTTTTTCTTTACTCCGTTTTTTTTTTAGTTGTATTTGTATTGCATACAATCAAAAGGGTTGGCGTTTATTTGCCAGCATGCAAAATGCAATAAACATGAATTTCAGTCCCGTTGCCATTAAACGAAGCATGCATTTTTGTGCAGCAGTTATAACACGACGAACCGAGCGAGGAAGCAAGCGAGCGACCAAAAGGAAAGGGATGCCATTGGAAGGCCAAAGAAAAATGCAACTGAGTGCCGGGCTTTGTTGTCCATTTACGTCAACAATTTCATTGAAGCTGTATACACACAATCACAGATACAGCTACAGATACAGATACAGATACAGACACGGATACAGATACATTTACAGATACATTTGCAGCAGCAGCAAACCAGTCAAAGCCATAGCTGCTGTCGTTGCTGCTTCTGCTTCTGCTGCTGCTGCTATTTGCCAAGTAGTTTCAGATGGATACATAGATAAAATTGAACTGGGATTTGGGGATTGCACAAAAGTAACTGAGCAAATTTCCGCAGCTAGTTGAGCTTTGTGCTTGCTTGAGCTCGAGTCTTTCAGCTGCTGCTGCTGCTGCTTCTGTTACTGTTACTGTGCTGCTGCTAAAAACCAAGCAAATTGAATGCTGATGCAGAGCAACATCAACATCCCGACGGCGAGGCCACTAAAAGTTGCCCAAAACTGGCGCTGAGTGTGTGTTAAGTGCTCGCAATGCGTTCAATTTAAAGCATCGACCATAAAACAGCACCGTGTTCGGCAATTAAAGGCAGCCCAAGAATTGCATCAGCAGCAGCTCTGACTACATCTGCTACTGCTGCTGCTGCTGCTGCTGTGGCTGTTGCCAATGCCGCGTTGCTGCTGCTGCAATTTACAACAACAGGAAATTGCATGTGGCACTCGACGCTAATTCACACCGGAAAAGCAACGACGCACAAGCTGATGTCCGCGCTCGTTTGCTCGCTCGCTCGCTCTCTCTGGCAGGACATCTTATTGTCCATGAACTGTGTGCGCTCACTGGGGCACATACAGACACAGAGATATACACACATACACTTGCATAAATTGCAATCTACACGCGCAGCGTTTTCATTTATTAATAATGCATTTGCCACTGCAAGCTCCCCTTGGAGCTTTCGTGCTCCTTGGACTCCGTTTCGTGTGCGTTTTTGTTTTCATTTGAGATTTGCCGTTGAGCCGCAAAGCCCAGCAACAACAACTACAACTAAAACAGAAGCAGGAGTAGCAGCAGCAGCAGCAGGAGCAGCATCACTGACACTGCCAGCCACAGACACATTCATTTACCACAGATGCAGCTGTTTAAATCTTCATTAGGCGTGATTTCAAGTTTCAAATTAGCAGAGATTTTTCTCATTTTCTTATTGCGTTAATTTCTCACACGGCACACGTTTCTCTGCGGTTTCTCAATGTTGACTAACGCTAATTAGCCGAGAAAGCACAAAAGGAGCTGCCAACAACAGCAACTGCAAAATCATGGCATAAACCTTATTGAATTGCACATCGAAATTTAATATTTAAATGAAACTCGGTCTGCTTTGGCAAATCATGAAATTAACTATTTATAATATGACTAAATTCAAATAATAAATTTATTAAGCATGCACACAGCGCAGCGCAATCAAATATGACTGGTTAAATATTAACAACTTGCACAAAGTATGCAAATGAATTGCTTAAAAATCTGCTAATTAATAATTGCACAGGAGACTAATACAAAAGCCAACTATGGGAATGGAAATTACATACACAGATAGAGAGAGCGAGAGAGAGAAGGGGAAAGCACACAGATCAAATGCAGTTCGCAGCTTGCAGTGAAATGAATTATTATTGTAGTTGCATTTGACATTTATGTGCTTTGAGGTAAAGTTGAGATTCCCTTACACTTCCTTCACGCCCACAAAACTGTGGCCAGCAGATGACAGCAAATATGTGGGCGTAAGATTCCGCAAAAGAGCAGACACAAACACACTTGAAACGAAAGTCGACGGGCGATTAAATACCCTAGGAATCTTCGCATACCTGTTACACATTTGGCATCAAGTTCTAAATACCCGCCAGCAAGGGTATCGAAAGGTGATTCAGCTGTCGAGTGGAAGATTTATGCTCGACTGTTGCCATATCAGTTTAAACAATCTGCAACAATTTTTGGCAGCTTTCTAAATGACGATAGTTATCTTTTTGTTTGCTTGTTTTTGTCTCTTTATTTAATTCTATTTCTGCATTTTATTCTAAATCGAATTTTGTGTGTTACTATTTGGAATTAATTCAAATCTTTTTTGTGGCTGTTTTGTATGCTGATTTTCACTTATCGCTTAACTGAACAAATAAATGGAGCTCATTCCACTATTTAACGCAAGCCGCAACTAATCCTATTTAAGTTTGAATGTTTTGGCCTAAATTGAATGTCGTCGTGTGTTTATTCTTATTTGCGATTGCGATGCGAATCCGATGCGATTCAATTTCATGTCAAATGATGGACTTGCGCTTATTTTTGTTTCCAGTTTCATTTATTTTCGTTTCGTTTATTTTTCTTCTTTTTTTTTGTGCGTTTTTAATAAAAGCATGACAAATTGTTTATTTTGACGTTTAAGTTTCAGCTTGCCTTTTGTGTGTGTGGGTGCGTTGCTGTGTTTGTGCTTTTTAATACTTTGCATTTCACTTTTATTTCGGTTGTGCCAATCGATGGCATTAGTGGAAAATCAATTGAGCGATGGCAGCAATCAAAACCGTAAGCCATGAAACCAAAACCGCACATCAGTTTGTTGTAGACTCGCTCTCGATGAGTTCTTGTTGTTGTTGCCTGGTCTGTTGCCTGCCACAATGTGTGTGTGTGTCTGTGTGAGTGTGGGTGGGTGCCCCCCAATGTATGTGTGTTTATATATGTATACTGAGTATGTGTGTGTTTGCGTTTCAGCTTAAATTGCCTTTGACAGTTTGAAATATACGATTTTTATTCAATCTAGCACTTGTCCATATTATTTTTAGACAAAATACACTCGCACTCACACACTCACATACATGCCCATAAATGTTATGCATACGCAGTGTTTGCCCGATGCCAGCCTGTTGCCACATCGACTCGTCCGGTTAGCACTTTGGCTAAGTGTTTCTCTCAATCATATTTGCCAAAAAACTTTAATGACACTTCCAAAAACGCAGCAACGTGCTAATGAAATAATGAAAGGGGTTCGGCGCGTGTTTAGCATTTCTCATTTGAGGAGGTCTCCGATGAAAAGCGAAATTAATTATGCACTTTCGGTTTCAATGTCCACTTTGTGGACTCTAATTTAGGTTTTTGTATATTTCTCATGCACTTGGCCCACACGACAACAACAACATCAACGACAACAACAAGCTCAACTCAAGGCATTTGCATTAAGTTTTTCACTTTTTTTCTTTCTTTTTTATTGCCGAGTCGCATTTACCTATCTTCTTTCAGGTAGCCACAGCGCAGTTGTCATTGCCGTCGTCGTTGTCATTGTTTTTTTTGTTTTGTGGTTGCTGTTGTTTTGTACTAAATTACGTGCAACTATTTTTTATGCGCATTTTGTTTGGCTTTGTTTCTGGTGAAAATTCTCACTGCGTATCACAACAAAATTTATCACTTTCATTTGAATGGGTTCCAAAACTAAATAAAAACGGAAAAAAGACCAAAAAATAAAAAAAATTGTGGCAATAAATTGAACCAAGTCTACATACATATAGAAATGGAAAGCTTCATCAGAGCATCAGAGGAGGTTACTGAACTTTGCCATGGGAACATTTCTGCAGACACGTTCTGGGCATAGTTTTTTTTTTCCTCTTGGTTTCATTGCAGGCTCTCTTCTGGCCGAAAGTTGATAAAGAAATACGGAGTGTTTGAGGCATTTAACGAGCTAATAACTGGGTAATTTTATACTGTCAGTTTCACAGCAGATTGTTAATTTATTTTAATGAAAATACAAACACGTTCCAAACGGCATTTTGGTAGAACCAAACACGGCAGAAATGCTCGCAAAACTGAAATACAAACATGTTTATATGCGCACTTAACATTAATTTCACTTTCTTCCACTCTCACACACACACACGCACATGTGTGGAGACAATGAGACAGGCAGAGAGACAAAGATACACAGACAGCTTTAATAGCGTTGAAGAAAGAAGGGAAAAAAATAAAACATGTTTGATATCAACATAATTAGTCACGTAGTTGTTATGTTTGTTTTAATGCGACGACGAACGCGTTCATAATGTGGCATTATCATTATGCGACTCGCAGCAGCAGCAGCAGCAGCATCTATAGATGCGTGAAGGTAGCGGCGCATTAATCCAAAAATGTTATAAAATAAACAAATTACCCATAAAGATGTGTAGCAGCAGTAGCTCTATAAATAGACACAACAAAACCTCCTCGCATGACAGACGATTTTACTTTCAAATTATTCGGTAAGTGGCCGAAAGAATGCAAAACGCAAATAATTCATAGTTAATTTTATTACTGCACAACAAATTAAACGCTTGAAAGTGCGCAGAATTCCGTGAGTTGCCATTTTGGAACTTTTGCATATTATTCACAAAAATGTATTTCAGACTTCTTATTGTTATTATAAATAATAATTACAATGCTGCGGCGCAGTTGCGCTGAACAATGCGCAGCATGTGGGAAAAATGCTACAGAAGCCGCTAAGTAGTCAGAGAAACCAGAAAAAATAAGTGTAGAAGAGACAAGATTGTATCTAATAGGAACGTTGATACAATGCGAAGAAAAATGTGTGTGTGGAAGATTTATGCAGTCGCCGCAGAGCCACAGAACTTTCACAGAAAGTTCACAAACCACCAGCAGCAGCCAAAACTCAGCGAGATACAGAGCGTCAAAAGAAAAAGACTGACAGACCGTCAGACGGACGGACGGACGGACACAGAGTCTGGCTACGTGAGACGCATGCGCATGCGTCTGGGGAGACTTGGAAGAAGTCTTGGAGTCTGGTCGCCGACTTGAATCTGTTGCCGAAAGTAAAATTAAGTGCAGCAGAAGAAGGCGTGAAAATTGTGCAGAGCCCTGCTGTTGTTTGCCTGCCTGCCTGCCTGCCTGCCACGTTGGGGCGTGCAGCATTTTGTGGTATAATGAACACTGAGTGACTAACAACTTCAGCTTTTGCATGCGGCAAGTTGAAACGCGCATGACAAACGCGTCGGGCACGTAATTTGTGTCGCTGTGGAGCGCCGTCTCTTCACCTCTTTCGTCTCTTTCCTCCGTTGCCACAACGGAACTGAGTTCCAAAAAAGCGAACGTTAGTTATGAATATGAGTTTGTGTGTTAGCAAGACAAGAACTATGCGTTGACCTTGCGCTAAAAAGAAAGAAGAAACAAGTGAAAAATAAAAGAGTGTGTCTTGTGTGTGTCTTGTATGTCTTGAAGCAAGGTACATTCCATGTCTGTTGTCTGTCGTCTGTCGCGACGACTCCAACTGGAGTCTTTGTGTGGGGATTTTTGACAGAAATGGGCGAAAGCTGTATGCCATTTTTGGTTATTTTCACCCACGGTCGTCAAATGTAGTGCTCGCGTCTGGCTTAAACGATGAAAGCGCTGACTACAACAGCCCACCAACAACAACAACAACAAGACATGAAGAAGAGTAACAGCAGCAATGACAACAACAACAACAAATGCTGACACTCAGTTTGCTGGCCATTTATCAAAAGCTGCAATTGAAATGCTTAACGCATTTGACTTAGAAAACAGCGCATACTAAATAAAGCGAAACACTAGGCAGTCAAGCATCTACTGACTGACTAAGATATACCCTAGAGAGAGCTGAATGAAAATTTAAAGGAAGTAAGAAAGCTACATTCGAGTGTGTAACCATTTCTAAGAAAAATCAATGCGGTAGTATTTAGAAAACCAAACTTATATACTGAAAACACTAAAATGACAATTTATAATATTGCAATATACTGAATTTATATACTGAAAACATACATATTTTCAATGAAACCAATATTCATAAAATAATACTAATTATTCATAAAATAATACTAAAATACCCATTTTCAATCAAAGCAAAATAATGAGGTATTATTTATAAATCATATAAAACTTATATACCAAAAAATAATAAAATATACCACATGCTGTATATAAGATAATGTTTCTGGAGAATAATAAAGAAAACATGGAGGTATAATTCCGAAATCAAGAAAGTAATCGTTGTTAGTCGCGAAAAAGCGTAATTACTATGTAAGCTTTGCTCAAAATTTCTTTTTGGCATCCGGACAAAGTATGAGAGAAAATGTATTTGAATGGAGTTCTATAACTACGTAGATATATGGGCTCTAGGTTCGCATCTGGCAGTGCTTAGTTTACTACTTCAATTGGTATTTTCCAACTGCAGTCGTATAAATACTGAAAGCAATTCCTTTTTATACTATTTGCAGGTACGATCTACGTCCGCTGTATACAAATGATGGCACAGCTCTCTTTACCAAGATACTGCGAACTGCTGCGGGGAGCATAGATATAAAAAAAGAGAAAAAAAAAAAAACTAGATAACTTGGCCAATTCGGCAGATGTCCATATAAGACGCCTGTCATAAAAAGGAAAATATATCTCAATAAAAACGAAATCCCAATTTTTTTTTTGCTTGTTGTTGTGTTGCTCTTTATGCAGCTTGTTGTTGTTGTTGCTTTTTTGTGATTTTGTTCTTTTCTGCTTGCTTGTTTGCTGTCTCTCTGGGCACACACATTGAAACACTAATGTAGTGAAATAATTTTCGTTAATCGAAAGTAGCGACGCACGTTTAACAACTCCGTGTGGAGGGCCAGCGACACGCTGCGCTCATAAAAAGACAATAAAAAAGTGACATTTTGGCCGAAATATACAGTTGGCCATAAAGTGACGAAGGCAAGACGGGCGGACGGACAGACGGACGGACGGACAGAAAAGTCAGTGGTCAGCCAGGGCCAGCCATCAACGACCAAACGGGACGGCGGTCAGACAGAAATCAAATCAGAGCCAAAGTGGAAAACAACAACAAACAAGTAACGACTAACAGGCAAACGGCCAAACAGTCGAATGGCCAAATGGCAATATTGACAATTTATTTGGCTGACAACTTGAGTTTGGAATCTTTATTTGGTGTCTCTGTGCCCACACACACGCAAACAACAACGTGTGTGTGCCGGACCGGTGTGTGATTGTGAGTGTGTGAATTAAGAAAAGTGCTTTATAAGTGCTGCTCCATCAAAATCAAACTCTGGAGGCTCAGCAAAACGAAAGTAGTTCTATGCTTGCCTATTAACTTTGAGTTTTGCTGCTGAAATGAAAACATAATTACATGGCCAAGATACTGGCACATTCACTCTCCACACCAACACCGACACCGACAACAACAACACGAACAACATGAACAACATTTTCATAATGCCAAATCGAAAAAAAAAACTGCGCGCCATGTCAACAGCCTGCGGCTAAAGACGTTGTCGTCCCGTCGCTACATCGCAGTCCGTCCGTCCGTCTGTCTGTCTGTCCGTCCGTCTTTCCATCCAGCTCGGAGAACGGCAGCAACGGCACGACATGAAGCGTCGGGTTGGCTTCATTAAAGCCGCATGAAGACATAAAACTCAACTGAAGAAGATTTATTTAACAGTAACAAAATTCGCAGGCCGGCGACAAACTTGGCTAGAACGCCACACAACAACAACAACAACAACAACAACAGCAACAACAAAAACAGCAACTACAGTAAACTAGTCTGCGCTCTTGGCCGTCAGCTTTCATGCGGTTTAGATTCTTTCCGTTGTTGTTTTTGCTGCTGTCTTTCATTTAGGCAGCGCATTTTGTAGCTATTTCTATTTTTTACTTTTAGCATTTCTTTGTCTATTTTTTATGACTTTTTAATTTCCGCGCGAAGAAAGAAAAGAAAAGGGTATCAAATTAACGCGAGTAATGAATTGCTTTTGCACATTTTATCAAAAAGTTAGAAGAGTAAATTAATGAAACTCTTAATTCGATGTTATTGATGTAATAAATTTAAGAATAATTATTATTATTTTAATAAATTCTGAATACACCAAGAATTGTTCTAAGAGCATTACAGCTTCGTTGTACGATTTTTTCTTGCCACTTCACGATGCTTCACTTCTCAGAGCTTCTCGCTTGTCTCTTTCTTTTTGATTACTTTGTTATTACTCGATGACACTTTAAGCTTCAACGTTGTCGCCTGTGTCTTCGGATTCGGTTTATTTGTTGCTCCATGCGATTTTTTTATTAATTTCGCGTTTTCTAGGTCAATTCCGCAAACGGAAGCAGTTTGACCAGAATAAACTTTTTCCACTTTTGGCTTTTATTTTTTGTGTGCGACCGCGCAGGGCCGAGAGACACAGACAAGCACAGACAAACTCATAGATAGTCGTCATACAGCGCATTTGGCTGGGCGCCTTTGTTAGCGGCTTTTCTTAGCACATTATTTATTATGCTTTTTTTTTGCTTTTTTGCCAAACTTTCTTTGTCAAACGATTTTTGGTGGCAATGTGAATGGGTTGGGCGCAAAAAAAAGACTAAGAAATAATAATAATAAAAAGAAAACTATGCATAGAAAAAGAAATGAGTTATAAGACTTTTGCAATAATTAACTTTGTATGCTCGAGTCATTGTCAGTTTTTATTGAATAGAATTTACAACACAAAACTAAACAAAAAAAAATAGATTGAAACTGTCGGGGGTCTATACAGTCTTCTACAGTCTAGGGTCTGGCCTATACAAAAAAAAAAAATGACAAAAATAGAAAAAAAAGAACTGGCAGATTTGGCAGCGATTAATGCCAAGTAACTTGAATTTGATAAATAGAAAATGAAATAAGCTGATCACAGAGAGCAGAGCGGAGCGTGGCAAATCGAATCGAATGCCAACGAAATCAATAAGAAATTAAGTTGAAGAGCAAGCGCAAAAAAAAAACAGTGCAGAAAATACGGACACATCGCATGCTGTATATGTATATAGTATAAGCCAAAAGCTCTGGCCATCTTTTTCTTCTTCTCCTTTTTCAGGTCGAATTGAGCAGAATAAAAAATAAAAGAATACAACTAAAACAACAAAAACACATTGACAAAATAATTAAATAATAGCCCTGGGGCGCAGTCAGGCGTTGCAGTCGCATTCGAATTCGCAGTTGCATCCGAAGTCCGAGTCGCAATCGTAGTGCACACAGAGAGCAATACTAATAGAAGCATATTTTCCTCCACTTGAAAAATAAAGCAGCAGCAGCAAGCAAGAGCAGCAACAACAAAAACGGAAAATGTCCGAGCAGCAGCGACAGCAAAGCCGCTTGGCTTTTAAGAACGACTGCAAAAAAATAAATAAAGATACAAAAAAACCAAAAAAAAAGATACTGTAGTATATAAAAGAAACATGAATAAATAAAATTAAATGCAGCATGCCCACTTAAGAGATGAGCATGCAATTTTAAATAAGAATTAAAAGCACAAAACTGTTAAATGAAGATGCAATGCCAAGAGGAGTGAAACGAAGCGTAGACGACAAGTAAAAGCTATGGAAGACGAGGGCGAAGGCTAGGGTGGGGAAAGGGAATGGAAGGGAAGGGAAGGGAAAACCTTGGCTCAAAACGACAACATTCTGTGAGGCTAACTGAATTTTCTTCTGTTCTCTGTATACACTTTTTCCATATTAAGCATTCACTACTCAGTAGTAGTCTGTAGACAGAATTCGGCATTCCATTTGTCCATTGAGCGAACTTCTGATGCGACGACGACGACGACGACGACGACGTCGAGGTCCACTCGAGGGACAATGCGAGAGTACTTCGTTCGAAAACTGACAGCCTCCAGCGGCAGCAACAGCAGCAGTAAATGAAAATCTCTAGCCGAATGTTCAATTACAAAATTGATTACCATAGAAAATTGAAAATTAAGTACAGTTTTGAGTTTTCAGCATAATTGCAGTTGATTTGTGTGCTGCTTGCCGCTTCTTGCCTGCCATCGAATGGGAACGAGGCGTGGACTTGGCCAGAACTTGCAGTGTCATTAGAAGCGGCTTGATTAGGGGTTCTCTCACTCGCCCATTGTATTTCCGAGACTGTGTGTGTGTTTGATTTCAGATGGTACTATAAATGATTAAGTGAAAAAGACAAAGTCAATTGTGAACCGACATTGCTTGGCCTCTAGAGAGCCAATCAAGCCGAACGTCAGCTTAATTTCATTTAACGTTCAAGTAGCATTATACACCAAGAATCACCGCACAGCAACTTTGATTCTGTCCACTGCTAAAGCAAATATAACTTAAAAGCTGCCAGCACTTGTAATACCCTCTAATTGCTGGCAAACGCACATAAATTATGAGCTTAGTGAGAAGAAGCCGAAAGAAATGCATTTGAAAAGCAAACGATTCTGAATATACACTACTTAAGTGGGCATTACAGGGTATTAACAACAAACTGCTTAGCAGAATTACAGCCTAAAAGACGACAAGGCGAACGCAAATTCGTTTTGCAATATTTCGTTTCGTTTCGTTCGCTTCGCATTTCGATTGCTTTTTTGCCTTTTGCCGTTGCTTTGATTTTTGTTCTTTTTTCTCTGTGTGTGTGTTGTCGGTTCTGTTGATTTGGTTTATCATCAATTTTATTGTCACTAGGCATTTACGAGCGATTATTTTAGTTGTTGGTTTTTTATGGCCGCTGTCGCTGAATGTTTTTGGCTGTGTTGTCGTTCATGTTTATCGTTTGCCCCTTGCCTCTTGCCTCTGACTGCTTGCCGCTTGCTGCTTGCCCCACATCACTTAGCCAGTTGCCAATTGGCAGTTTGACTGTGATTATGTCTAAAAGCCACGGCCTAAAGCAACACTACAGCACTCTGTGTGTATTTAATTTATAGTTAAACCAAACGCCAAATTTTTGATTTATTGGTCAAAAGGTTATTGACCATTATGTTGCCCATTTAACTTGGCCTGTAATATTTGCGATTACAGCTGCTGTTGTTATTCCAGTTATCGTCGATGTTCTTGCCATCGTCATTGCCATTGATCAATAGCATTGGGCGTAACGTTGACAATTGCATCGTTGCATCGCAGTCATTGCATTTGTTATCGTTGTTCTTATTCGTTGTTGTTGTTGTTGTTGTTGTCGTCGCCGACAATAAATTTCAGCGCTAAATGCATAAAATGTTTACAAAGCCATTCACAAAGCGATAAATCAAATTATGGCCCAGCCAATTGCAGCCACAATTAGCAAAGCAAATTGCTAAGCTGCCATAGAAATACCCTGTAACTAATTGTTAATAAGTAATCATTATACTTGGCTCAAAATCGAAACATATAATTTAATTTCAAAGAAATAAATATAATTGAAAAGCTATTAATGGTTTGCTCTCATAAACCATAGACAACATTGAGATATAATAACTAATAAATAATTCTTAATTACGAAAGCAATCAGCAGCCAATAATTCATTAACTGCAAGCGTATTGAATTTCTTTAATTATGCCAACTAAAGTCTGAACGGTGTCTGGATAAGAATGCCAGAAATATTGAGTACCTCATGAGCCGGCAAATGTTTCCTTCTCATGACACACTTTGTGGCAAGCCAGCTCTCGGAAAGTGTTGTAAAACAACAACAACAACAACAACAACAACAGCATCGCGCTGAAGAGTAATAAGAACAACAAACAGAAGAAGAGGTATATAACAACAACTTGAATGCAATTGTTGCACATTTTTACTTATGATACGTTGGCACATTTCGTTTGCTTCTTTTCTGTTATGTTCTGTTCTGTTGCACACACACAGAGATTGCGGTTAAACATGCGGCAAGAAAAGCACAAAAGCTGAAACAGCGGCAGCAACAACAAATAAAAGAAGAGCCTGAAGAGGCTTGGTGAGAATACTTATTCAAGGCCCGGCCCAAAAACACGCACCACAGTTGCATGAAAAGAGCCAAGAGCCAAGAGCTGCGAACGAATGATTCTTCAAACGGTAAAATGCGTGCTCACATGGGACGACCTCCAGTTGCAGTCGCAGTCGCAGTCGCAATCGATGGCGATGTGGCGAGATGTTGGGGCAGAAGTTGAGAACTGGGAACTGGGGAGTCTGCATCCCATTCGGATTCAGAGTCGGAGTCGAAGAAATCGAGTCACACACAAGCTGGACAAGTTGCTTGGAAACTTTTGCTTATTTAACTGTTTCGGTTTCTTGAAGATGTCGTGTCGTGTTGCCACTTAGAACGGGGCAAGCAATGCGCAGGCGCGCAGCATGCAACATCTTTTCATCTTGTTGTTGTTGTTTTTTTTTTTTGTTGTTCTCTTCGCTGTCAATAGCAAGTGGCAGTCAAAGTCTCTCTCTCTCAATCCCGCAGCAGTTTACTGTAACAACAGCAACAACGAGAACAACAACGTTGCTCGCTTTAACTGTTCGCTGCAGGCAGCATTAGAGATTGTTAACCAGCTGGCTAACTGACTTTGACTGCAACTACTTCAACAGTCAGTCGTCAAGTGAACAGAGAGTCTGTGTCTCTGCGTCTCCCTCTCTCTTTCACTGTCTTTGTCTCAGTCTCACTCGCTTGCCATCAGTGTCTGTCTGTCTGTCTGTCTGTCCGCCTGCCTGTTGTTATAGTGATTGAAGTGTAGCGTCGATACAAGTGCATTTCACTTCTACTTCAACGCGTATTCTTGCAGCAAATTAAATGGCTGCAACGCTGCCCCACGGCATTGATAATATTGATGTTGACGTTGATGTTGATGATTGTCGTGGTTGTTGTTGCTGCTGTTGCTGCTGTTGCTGCTCTTGCTGCTGCTGTTTAACCAGCATTTAAGCTAAGCCGATTTACGATTTATGTGAGAGGCAGCAGCGAAGTCTCTCGCTCCGTCTGCTTCTCTCTCTATATACCTGATGATGTCCAAAACGACAGCGACCATACGTCTATAACCCGCTGCCTCTTTGTCTATTTGAACGTCTCATTAGCATGTGGGTGCCCCAAGTCCATGTGTGTGTGTGTGTCTGCGTGTGTTTGTGCTTCTGGCCCGATTATGCTGGAGCAGCCACAAAGATGTGAATGCGTTTAGGTTGCTGATAATGATGACCAAGCTGTTTATGTCAGAGTTTTGAACGTTTCCTTAGAACTTGCCGTTGTTCTATTATACTACACATCTGAGAAGCTGCAACGTCAGCAGTTAGCAGAGCAGTTGCAATCATTGTCTGCGTCGCCCCATAACGGTGCATGCAACGGTGCGTAATTGAAATGTCACTACTTTGGATCCCATAATTGTGGTGACAGCGGCAAGTGTGGGCGGCTGGTCATCGGCTGGGCTGGGTTGGGCTGGTCTGCTTTGCATTATCTATAAATGAGAGAGAGAAATACATTTGTTAGTTGAAAAACAACACAACTGCATATTAAATGCACATCCATTAAGTTCGAATGCCCTTCGGCCAAAAATCCAATTACCGACCACAAGGGGCGACCATCATAGACATCATCAACGGTTGGATTGGGCAAGTGTTGCTGCTGCTGCTGCAGCTAGTGCTGGTCAGGTCAACATGTTATTATTGACAAATGGAAATGTCAGAATGAAAAATTAACCGAAAATCAACAGCCCAACACAACTCAATACAACACACAACAACAATGACAATTGAAAATGTCAAAATTCGCACGTCCAAACGGCAGCAGCAACGAGCTGCAACGAGCGGCAACGAGAAGCTCGAGGTAATGGCCAAAACAAGCATCACATTGCTGCGAAATTGCCAGAAATATGGGCTGCTGCTGCTACACCACACCCTTCAACGCTCCGCTCCCTTCCCCCTCTGGGCTGTTGCCCCGAAAAATGCATAGTAACAAAAGTTGCGCGAATGAAACGGGCAACCAAATTGACACTGGCCAACACCAAAGGCGCAACAACAATGGCAGCACTAACAGCAACAGCAACAACAACAACAACAACGTTGGTGGCGCTGCCTGTCGACACTCGACGCGACATTTGAATGCAACTTGCCGCCGCCTGCCACTGTCAACGTTCTCTCAGAGTCTGATGTTGCGGCTGTTGCTGCTGATGTTGCTGCTGATGTTGCTGCTGTTGTTGTTGCAGTTAAGTTGCCGTTGTGGCAATAACCACTTGATAAATGATAAATTAATTGAGCACCATTGCCAAATATCATATAGCTTTTCGATGCCCTATGCAAATCAGTTAGTTCGGCTAACCATATCACCATGATTATGATTTCATTTGAAGAACTTCATTATGAACTTTTTGCAACTGCCTCTGGCAAAAAGATTTACTATTATATCTAGCCTGCTACCCGGAAGAGATGTAATTATGGAGAGACCTAGTTTCAAAAGAGGAAAAAGGAAGAGTTTTAGTTAAAGTAGTAACTATCAGAGAGAAAATATGCTAAGATCTGAGCTCAACAATTAATAGACTATTATTGCGAGCTTCTCTTTAATTACATTTAAATATTCTAAAACAAGATAAACTGAATTTAAAGCACTTTTGAGTTTGAATTTAAGTTATATAGGCTGAACTACCAAATGGTTAGTGTTAGTTAAGAATAAATTGTATTGAAATAAAAGTAATTGGAATATGAGAAGGGATATTCACAAGTTTAATAAAAGAATAAAAAGACTATAGACCAATTTGGTATTTCGTACTTAAGATGTATATCAAAACAATTATCATAATGTAAATAACGTAATCTAAAATTTGTATATGAACAAATATTTCATTATTTTATAGACATTCTATACTATAGAATAAAATTTGCTTATTAATACATATTCAAAAATAAACTAAATAAAATAGTCTTAATTTATATTATAGCCATAATTAATCATAATTTTAAAACATTGTTTATTGTTGAAATATAAAACAACATAAATGTATGTTCAAAAACTAAAAACCAAACTCGTTGAATATATTTTAAACCAATTTTGTTAGAGTACTCAAAATGCGCACTTACTTCTACAGAACATGCAATTAATTATATTTCGTGTTTGGGTGTAAAAAGCATGCAACAAAAAAAGCAAAAAATTGTTGTTTAAACTGGGAAATTTCGTAAGTTTTATCTTGAAAACTCGTACGTGTTGACTGTGGGTCGCAAGGACGTGCAAATACAATCTAAATCCAGATGCAGGTGAATGCGATTCGCGCTTTGCTTTGCTTGGCGTTAAAGTTGCTTGTCTCCTGTAATTAGTGAACTTGCGCCGCTTTGCAACTAGTATTTGCACATCTGTAAAATTGTTTTAATTGTATTATAGTGTGTTAAGCACTTTCTACATAATTAACAGAGTGTTTGTTGGCTCCAGAATGGGAAATCATACGTTGAGCCAAGAGCTTTGTAAACAACTGAGAAAGATTGCCATTACTAAACAGGCAAATATATATACGATTCGATATACATATACATATAGACTGTCAACTAAAAGTAAAAAGAGATTTAACTTCGAGCTGGCAATATGTGGAAATGATGTGAAAATGTTCATCTAGATGCAAAGCAAATTGAAACAAAGCCAAATAAAAAAGTTGATACACAAATATTTGCATAACACTTCATGTTTAGCAAATGCCAAAGCAGTACTCACACACCCACCCACATGCAAATACATACACCCACACACACACACACACACACATAGATAGAGAGATACATATACAGACATATTTTGAACCACACAGATGTGCTCTCACTTAATGTGGCTAAAAGTTGCAACAGCAGCAGCAGCAGCAATCTGCTAAATGTTGCTTATTTTCATCAGTTGGCCAAAAAGGGGTGGAGCGGGAGGTAAGGCAAGGGCCAGACGGCAATGAGAGGATGTTATGGGTAACAAAATCAACAGCAATGCTAAATTGTTTAATTGAATTTACCGCAGATGCGCTTAAGTTGGCAGTAATTTAGCAAAGCCATGTAGTATTTCCAACTGTATCTCTCAGCATTTGTATCTGTATCCACAGATGTAGCTGTAGCTCTTGCTGTTGTTGCTCTTGTATGCTGCATCCTTGTTGCGACGAAGTATGTACATACATAGTACACATTGCCAGCCAGGGACGACGTGCCAGACTCTTAAGCACATGGGCTCGATTGTCGTCGCAATACAAATACGACGACTACAACTAGACAAAGAACAACAAGCAGCATTTACCACACATGCAATGAAATGAAATGTATCTATAAGATACACATACTTCTGCAGCTCTTGCTTGCTGCTATGTGTGTATGTGTTGTCTGGGTGTGTGCGCCAGCAAAGTGTCGTCTTCCTGTAACTATGCATTAAATTGAAAACAGGCAAAGAAAGTGCTCCACAGAGCTGGCTTCGATTGGTTAAACTCGACTCGGTTCTAGATTTCTCCCGGGCACAATTACTCGCACTCATACTCGTACTCACACTCACACTCACTCTTGGCAGGCGGAGACTGTGGACCAGGCCAAGTGTGCTTTCATTTCACAATTGGTCATTTGTTGTTGATACCTCCTTGGCCTCATGTGCTTATTGCCCAAGACTCAATATAATGATGTTGATATTTAAACTATCGTTGGATGTCAAAGTTCGTATGCGATTTGCATACACTTCGAGCATATGTGTTGCGTAAACTTTTATCAGTCACTGTTAATTAATTGGTTCTTGTTTGCATCGCCAACATCTGCGCTCATTAGTTACAGGTCCGTTCTATGCGCATCATTAGTAAACATTGACAACACTGTTGGGCAATTGCATACTCTAGCTCTGCGCTGTCCAACACTGCCAAACCCACTGATGACGCTCTCTCTGTGTCGCGCTTGTTCTCGCTCTCGCTTGCGCTCTCTCTTAGCAAAGAGCAAGCAAGAAAGCTGTGGCGCATGCGCGCAGCCGGCAAAGAAGATCTCGCTTAAGCTTGGAGCTCGCCCGCTCTCGCTCTCTCTCTCTCTCTCTCTGTGTTGCGCTCTCTGTTTGTTTGGTTATGCTCTTGGGGCTGCCGGTTACACATCGTCATCATCGTTATTACGATCATGATGATCATCTTGACCATTTGTGTGCGAGAGTGCTGCGACTGCGCGCTCGTGTCTGTGTGTGTTGTGTTGTGCTGTGCTGTGAGTATTCGTTTGGAAGCTTCAACTTTTCTTTCTTGGTTAACTTCTTGGACTTTCTTGCCAACATGTTTAAAAGTCTTTTGGAAGCGCCAAGTCAACAGCAGTCAGTACGCTCTGTGCGCTGCAAGCGTTTGGTACGTTGTAACGGAAGTGTTTTCTTCAACAAATCAAAAATCACAAAATATCGAAAACAATACGAAAAAAGGATACGAAAATCACTGCGTATAAATCATCTGATTTTGTGCCATGCAAAAGTGCGTGCCGAATGTAACAAGATTTTTAATTAAAAGCCCCTCTCAACACAAACACACATACGGTAATTGAATAAAATAAAAATATTACAAAAGAAAAAAAAACATAACAACAAACAAGAAACGAACAATTACAACAAATATAAAAAAAAACGAGTAAAAACCAATAAAAAATAAAACACACACGAAACAGTTTAATCGAATTGCATTGTACGGAAAAAAGGAAAAACAGAAACGTATATTCAGCACGTTTGCTGATTTCAGATTGCGGCTCGCGAGTTGTAATTGTTGCCGTTGCCCGTTGTCGTTGTCGTTGTCGTCAGTTATTGTTTATGGATTTGCTGGTATTTTATTTTATGCATTTCCACTCTAACACGTAGGACGAGTGGTGGCAGGAACAGTGTCAGCTTGCTTGATGCCACAACGAGGCAGCGACGCGTCAACAGGTAAGCCTCGCATTCAGCAAGGATTAACTTTGCTTAAACTGTTGAAACAGCGAAAGCGACAGCCCGACAGCCAGATAACACTATGCTAGACCAGAAACCAAACCCAAAACCAAGCGCAATCCCAATCCCCAACTCAAACGCCAAAACCAAAGTCCAGCAATCACAACAGCAGCAGCAGCGAAGGGCAACAAAAGTGCAACAAAATCAGGCAGAAGAGGACGAAGGGCATTTGTGAGTTGCGAGTGTCGACAAAGCGGATTACTATAAAAATATTTACAAGCCTTGCATTATGATTGTGTATGTGTGTGTGTGTGGGTGTTTGTGTGTGTGTATGATGTCCTTTTTTCATAACATATTTGTTTGCTGTTTGCTGATGCCGATGCTGATGCTGATACTGATGCCATATTTATTTTCAAATAGCCTGCAACATAAAATGCAGCAACAGCAACAGCAGCAGCAGCTGCTGCTGCAACATTGTATGTTTTGTGGCCCAATACTAAATAGTTAAAGACCAGCAGCGGTAACAAAACTCTTGCATACACACACTCGCAGACACCAAGGTGAAAAGAATGAAATGAAAACTTGTATTTAATTAAAGAAAAGGAGCAAAAGCAAAGGTAAAGGCAGCCGCCGCCGAAGCGCAGAACAAGCATAAAAAAAACTACACTAAGAACAACAACAAGTGCTGCAACAGCAAAAACAAGTACCACACACACACACACACACACACCGTCGCACGTGTGTGTAACTGGAAACAAGTTAAAATGCCTCAGCTACATTTGGTCAAGTTTACATGACTTACCAAAGCCTCAACAGAATCAAACAGAACACAAGAGCTGCAGGTTCCCCAACAACAACAACAACAACAACAACAGCTTTGCTGCCGCTCTGCCTCTGCCTCTGTGTGTGTTGCTTGTGGCAGCAATGTGATTTTAATGAACCTACTAAGAACTTGGCCAACCAGTCGAAACATAAACTAGCTTGGCTTTGCCATAATATTCTATTCAACTCGCTTTTTTTTTGTCGTTCATTCTCGTTGTTTTGTTTTCTTTTCGCCCAAAAAAAACGTATCATAAAAGGCAGCAAACAATGCGCAATATTTATGCAAGCATTAACAGCCAAAGCCTGGACTAACTGTCTGTCCACTGTCAGGGGGAAGCCAGAAGGCAGAAGCTAGAAGCCAGAGGGACGAGCGACGAGGGTATTATGGCCAGTTTGGTAACAAACTTAAGCTGACAGCGCCAGAGTTTCAGAGTCTGAGTTTGAGTTTCAGTTTGAGATACTTTCTAAATGCGCCTCAGATTAGTGCAGTTTTGTGTTGCTGCTGTTGCAGTTGCAGTTGCCCCGTTGTTCTTATTGCGGTTGATGTTGCGGTTAAATAAATAAGGCAACGACGTGCTCATAGTTTGTGCCACACAGCTCAGCAAACAACAAATTGCAACTGCTGCTGCTGCTGCTGCTGTGACTTGCACAAATGAAATGAAATGAAATTATAGATGCATTCGGGTTCATTCTATTCGCTTTCCAGCCCACTTCCTTTTTAGCTTGGCACACTAAACAAAATGATAATGCTACCATTTGCCACATCTTCAGCTGCTGCAACAGTTAATAATTGCCAGACAGACATACAGACAGACAAATTTGCTTTGCTTGAATCAAGTCAAACATGTAATGACCGCAACATAGCGGCGCATCTGTAATTTCAGATACTCGCACGAGTATCTTACTATCTACCTATCTATCTATCTATCTACCTATTTAGCTGCACCCTGCCCCTAAGCTTTGCACCATGCAGCTGCAACTGCAACTGCAACAGCAACAGCGACTGCGGCTGTAGCAATATCTTTTATTATTGGCAAAACGTGCAACGTGCAACATTTCACAGGCGCATCTAAGTGTTTTTTGGCTTCAGCATTTCTACTTAACCCAAAATGCCAACCAACAAACAAAAAAAGAAGAAAAATACTCTGACCACGCAACAACTCTCATGACATAATAACCAGTTAAATGCGCCTCTCCTCGCAGATAGGTCAAAGTTAGTGGCAGTTTAATGCCACTTTTCCTTTAACCAAACTCAACAGTCAGCCAATTAATTTTGCATTTTTATAAGACCAAATTGAAAGTTAATTATCAAAACTTTAATTAGCTTGAATATGTGCCAAAAGTCAATTGTTCTCGAATACCAATTATGTTACGGAAGTTGCAGACTGAATCTCTGCATTGGATGTGAGATATTCTCTTTGAGAACAGAATGCATATTAATTTAATTAAACATTTTAAAAGTCAGTTTACTGCATTTCATTACAGAATATTAAGAACAAAAGACAATTAAGGTATGCAAGACAATGAAAATGCTTCAAAAAGTTTACTATTTAATCAACTGCACAATTTCAACAATCTAGATTCTGGATAATAATTGAGTGAAATTAAAACGCACGCACTTATGATTTGTGTGCTTGATTTTTATACCCGCTACCCATAGGGTAGAAGGGATTTAGAACTTTGTGCCTGAAGAAAATATAAAGTATTCATATTTTTGACATCGTCAACATCCGAGACGATATAGCTGTGTGCGTCTGTCTGTATGTCTGTCCGTCTGTCTGTCTGTCTGTCTGTCTGTCCATCTGTCTGTCTGTTCATCTGTTCGTATGAACACCTAGATCTCAGGGCACGCAGCTCAAGTTTGTTTCAAAATTCTTAAAATCGAAAAACAAGCGTAATTTTGAAACTAGAGATAGAGGCGAACTTTGGTATAGACAATAATAACTATAATTTGTTTGAGATCGGATAAAAATTGTGTAAATTATTTACGGATACCTTTTTAAGACAATTACGCCTACTGATTCACTCTGATATCTTTTAGCAATCTGGTATATTTTACCACCGCTTTTATTCAAAAAGGGGAGCAAGTATCTCACAGTCGAGCACTCTCAACTGTAGCTTTCTGACTTGTTTGGCACGGCAAAAAGTCAAATGAATATAGATTGCAATTTGGGGGAAAATGTTAACAAAGTGAGTGCCCTATGAGTGTGCGAATACACGAATACGAATACGAATACGAGTGTGTACTTGTGACTCTGTGAACACAAGTAGTTTATTCTGTGCCGCACTTCCTTTGACTCGACCAACTTCTATTATCTGAGCCAACTTAAATATTGTGTTGCACAGCCTCTCGTTGAAGTTGTCGTCGTTGTCATCGTTGTCGTTGTCGTTCTAGAAGGCAAATGGAGCAACTTTTGCTGAACAACTTCGACGGCTGCAACAATTTTCTTTTTGTTAATTAAACGCAATTCTATTTATTAGTGTTGGGAAAGAGAGACAGTGAGAGACTAAGAGAGTTGGGCATGGAAGTGGAGACTGTCCGTTTAGATGGCTATGTGCTCGTTCTATAATTGGCGAAAATTATTTAATTATTATAAAGTGCAGTTTCCCCCACCCCAGAGCTAAAGCTGAGGCTGAGACTGAGTCTCAGTTTGCAACAACTTTGTGCTCAGCTTGACTTGGCTTGGATCAACTTGGCTTGGTTTGTTTTCTTGCCATGAGTTTTGTTTTTCCATTCCATTCATTTGTTTTGCTGCTGCTGCTGCTGTTGCTGCTCGTCTTTTTGGGGCCCGAACAAAGTTTTGCTGTCAGTTTATAGCCTCCACCAGAGTGTTTATTTGCCAGCAATTGCTGGCAGTATTGTTGCATTTCCAATGCCATAATTAGACTAAATCTAATTTGCCAATCGCACGCCCTGCATATGCAAACAAACCTCCCATTGAACAATGATGTACTGCATCTGCATCTGCATTTGGGATTTTGAATTTGTATTTCTGGTTTGTTTTTCGGGGTAAGCTATGCCTCTCTTCTCTGCCCCCCCTCCTCAACTGCCTCCCTTCGCGAAGCGTGGTGTAATTAATTTGTGGCGCGCATTGTTGTTGACAGATGAGCGTGGCAGTTGCCACCGCCGATGTTGTCGTTGTCGTTGTCGCTGCTGCTGCTGCTGTTTGTTAACTTGATTAATTAAAATGCAGCAGCTTTTAATGGCAACAGCTCCAACGCCGCCTAGCATGGCGTGCACATTTGCCATAAGTTTGTTATGCGCCAGTTTATCAGCTTCTTATGCAATGAAACAATGTCTTAACTCATCTCAGGCTACGTAGATTTTCGAATGTCTTCAGCTGTGATGAGTACGGAAGTCTTCAGCCTCACATAATTCCATTCAAGAATCTCGCTACTCAGTCGCAATTATCGAAGAGCACATAAAGTAGTTTCGTTCGAGTCAATTGAAGTTGAGTTCTCTTCAAATGCAAATTTGATTGGCCATTTAAGGTTAAGTTATTGTGCTTTTGCTATTAGCCCGAAATTTAGTAACTAAACTCAACTCGACTCAACTCGACTCGACTAGAGAGAAAGCCAATCTCATTGCAGGATGTGTCAGAGACAGAAGCAAGTTCGGACATGACTTTAGTTTAATAAATGTTGCTGCTTTGTTCTCAGTTCTCTCACTGTTCTCAGTGAGGGGCATCAAAGTGGCTGCAACTCGTATTGCAGCACATTTTCATTGCCCGTCAGTGGCAGCAACAGCTCGAGCTCGAGCTAGAGCAATGAAAGTATGTTGTTGCTGTTGCTGGTTGCGAGCAGCCGGTTGCACATAGTTTTTGGGTACAGGTTAATTTGAAAGCATCTAAGTTTTTGATGTGCTCAGAGCTCAGAGCACAGAGCGCAGTGCTTGGAGCAGGGCTCGCTTCAGTTCGGTTCGGTTCAGTTCGCTTTGCACGAACAACGCTGACGTTGACTTGTGGCCATGTTGCTGGCAGCAGGCAAACATCACACACACACACACATAGTACTAGCAGTCAGTCAATGTGCCACATGTCATGGGAACTTTTAGACGACGCGAAACGACGCTCAAGTAGTTTGCAAGCCAAAATAAAAAAAAAAAGTTGTGAAATCATGGGAGTGAAATATTTTACTTTGTTCCATTGCACATTTATTAATAAAGATTTTCTGTTCTCTTGTTCTCTATTTTATATATTTTTTATTTGCTCAGCTAAATTTTTGCATGCACCAGCATCAGCATCAACATCAACATCAGCAACGTCAAGCAACGGTTTCAACTTTGCACTTGCTACTGAAGAATTTTTAATTTAATTTATTTATTGCATTGGCTCCAAACCCAACGACTCGTTGGCGCTTTGAGCTTGCCACTTTGTTGCTTTATCGCGTGCTTGAGCCAACTCGACACGAATCCGGAGTTTGTCTGCTCTCTGCTGTCTGCATGGCGTATACGCAATGCAAAAAATGCTTTTAGCACAAGTACATATTTATTGTATGCATATATATAATATTTATTTGGAATAATTCATGCGTATCTCTTGTGCTAATGTGATGTGCTGTCCGCTGTCCGGACGTCTTAACCCTTTTCTTAAACCGTAGTCGGGTCAGTTGTCAGGATGTTCACCAAATTGTGGTCTCATGACTTTGAACTTTTGACACATTTAACACAGTTTGGTTGTCATAGTTTGTCAGGGACCCAAACACAACATAAATATCCTGACAGTTGGAATATTAATGTTGCATGTTCCAATATTCGAAATGATATTGTTGTTACTTCCAGCTCATGTCTTTTTTACATTTAATCTTCTAATGCCTTTAGTTGTGGTCTGACCTTCAGCTTGTGATGATGATGATGATAATGCTGTTGTAAAGTATTTGAGCATATTTTCCACAGACTTGTTGACAGCGTCGACAGTGTGAGCTTGGTGTGACACATCAACTGAGAGCTGTCCATGTGTCACGCACACATCGCATCGCATCGCATCGACCAACGACAATTGATTTTTAATTTTTAATTTACGAGTGAATTGAAGCTCAGTTTACGCGATGGCCACACTCGGATATTTATATTGTAACCGTATTGAAAAAACGTTGCGTATTTTCATTGCCTTAAAATAATAACAGTTTCAACAATATGCCACTCGCATTATTTATGTTGCTTTTTTGTGCTCTACTCTCTTCATTTCTGTCGTTGCTTTTTTGTATTTAATTTTATGCAATCACTTTCACAATCCATCAAAGGGTCAGAAACACAATATACAAATTGAATTTTCAGCGCTAAAATATAATTAATCATTGTAATTGATTTGCCCATTGTTGTTTTCAATTGTTCAATATTTGCGCATATGTTTAATAATAATAATAATCAAATTATAATGCCATCGTTTAATGCGGCTTTTCAAGTATTAATTAACAATTTTATTTGTCAGTTAATAACTCTGCTGCAACACACAGATAACATACGAGTACATTCGAGCTGAATGTAGTGATTAATATTGTTGACCCCGCCACATGATGTGAACTATAATAATCCTCCATCCATCCATCCATCCATACTGACCAAAGCACAGCTCAATCAGCACTTGAGAGCGCTTTTCAGACCATGTCCGGCGATGGCGATGGCAGCGGCAATATGCCAAGCTAAACGGAGAGTGCTGTCCATAATCCATTAGAAAAAGTAGCAAATTATGATTTATTGCACTTTCGGGCCAAGGGAAAAATTCATGAAAGCCGCAAAGTGTGCGCAGCAAAGTATGCAGCGTACACTGAGTGCAAAAGTCTTGACCCTTCTTCCCCGTAAGCAAACATACATTTTCTAGGCGAGCACAGTTCGGAAATTAGTTGCAGAACAACAACAACAACAACAAAAGCTAAAAGTTTAGATCATAAAAAAAGGGGGGAGGGAAAAATGTAGAGTATTTCCTAAGTGCGAAGGGAAGGGGGAACAATTTGAAACTCTTATAATAGCCAAAAGTGGAGGCTACTTATTTATGGATTTTGAAACTTTTTAGATGCGTTGCGGCACATTGGGTCTTAAATTAAGTATACGCTGCGTTGTATTGATGTCCATCTTCATCTCCTTCACGCATTGCACATGGCCCAATTAATGCTCTATTTATGACAAACATCAAACAAAACAAACCACAGAGGTCAACACAAATGACTCAATTATACGCATGAGTAATGTGCGTGTGTTTTTTTTTGACTGTGACTGTGACTTTGACTTTGGCTTCGAAGTTGGAGTTGGAGTTTGAGTTTCGGAGTTGAAGTCTCTAATTTGGCAGTTTTGGTTTACGCCTAATGAGCAGCAAATTGGGCCAAGTTTATTTTTTTGGGGGAGCTCAATATGCAGCAAGAGGCAAAGAGCTGTGTAACTGCAGCCCGGCAAATAGCTCAACAGCAGCAGCTTTAAGCTCATCGGCAGTGTATTTACAGTTCCAGGGCAAGCAAACAAAATGCCACTTTAGTTAATAACTTTGACCGCAATCCAAGAACTCACTCGAAGCAGAGCAAGTGTCATTAGCATATGCTTAGCACCAGAACCAAATACGAAATACGAAAAATACGAAATACGAAAATACCAAACAAAAATCAAAAGCCAAAACGAACCCAGAAACCAGTTTAGACCACCGATTGACAAAAGAAAAATACGAGGAGTCATTCCATACAATTACTACGACTAAAGTATAACAGCATTTCGTAAATGGGTCAACTCAAAAATTTCCCATTGATCGAGACGCAAGATGGAGATGGAGATGTAGATGGAGGGAGAGATTCATTTCATTAACACTAACTTGACGAACTATTAAATAAAATTTGCAAGTACTTAGACTCGACTCGACTCGACTACTTAACATACATCCATATAGAAGTTGATTTTCACACGGTTTATCTGCAACTTGATTAATGTGTCCCCTCTCAAGAGAGAGAGACAGAGAGACAAGAACAAACTAATTAAAGCCAAGAAAGGTGTGAGGAATGCAGTTGGAAATGAGCACGCATTGCTCAGCCTCTGTGTATCACAGTGTGAGTGCTTCTCTCTCTCTCTCTCTCTCTTTCTCTCTGTGTCTTTCTGTGTGTGAAATTGAATGACTCGACTGGAGCTAAAGTGGAGTTTGCGGCGAAAGGCGCTATAATATACTATAATGACAAAATTACTATATTTAGTATGCTAAAAATCGGTCAAAGTGTCAGTAGGTTGTCGGCAGTTGCCTTCATTAGGACCAGACAAACACACACACACTGGCACACACACTGACACACTCTCACTTGTGACAATAAGATGATATTGCAATTTTTGGCATTAACTTCTTTTCACCCAATGATGAGCAGATGAACAGCCATCAGCCATCAGCCACCTGCCTGCCTCCGGCTAATGTCTGCGGCTACCGGAGGCAGACGACGTTGAAGTGTGCGTGACCAATGCATGAAAATGTGAACAACACGATTTATGAGTATAGTTGGTAATACTCATCGTGTTCATTCTTGTTTTATTCATTTTCTAGCCTAGCAACTTTCATTTTTGCTGCTGCTGCTGCTGCTGATGTTGCTGTTGTGAAGAATATCAATAAACAAATAACATAGCTTGGTCATAATAAAAAGCGTATCGAACACTTCCAATATAGCTTATTGCCATCTCTCTGCCTCTCGCCTTCTTTACATGTGTGTTTGTATGTGTTTATGCCACACTTGATTTAGTCCGCTTTGGGTACTCGACGCTCTCCACTCGCCGCCAGTCAAGTGTATAAAGTCATGTTTGTTGTTCTTATGTGTGTGTGTGTGTGTGTGTGTGTTGTCTCTAGTGGATTTTGACGCGATTCGAGAACGAGCAGAGAGCATGCTCAAACAACGACTCGAGTGTGGCAATTACGAGTGTGTGTGCCACACAAAATGATGCAAGCATCCAAGTTGCATGCAACGGGGGTAAGCTTCCACTGATTTGCTTCTCACTCGCTCGTTAATTTGACGGTTAACAATTATCGGAGACAAACGATCTCTGGAAGATCTCGAGCCGAAAGTAGTGCGAAGCAGAAGAGAAGAAACGAAACAAGAACATCGGGAACATTGAGAACAACACACGAAACACACGCGATGATTATGTTCGTTTTCGGTAACGTTATAAAAATTGAAAGCTACGCATTCAGGTGACCCACATTTGGTCAGCAGCAGCAGCAGCAGCAGCTGCTTGTCTGGCGTGTTTTTGGTGTTTGGCCATCGGCGTGTTCTGTTCCCGTCAGTTATTTGGCTTGGACATTTGCCCCAAACTGTCGATGTTCGTTCCGTCTTTAAGAAAACGGCAAATGACCAGCAAAACAGCAACAACAACAGCAGCAGCGATGCCGATGCAGAGATCAAACTGGCATCCAGTTTGCTTGTTACTGCTGTTGTTGTTGTGTTGTTTTTCGATTCTCTTCTTTCATTTTGGCATGAAATCAATCTCTTTTTGGCCCATTCACATTCCCGTTCGGGTTCGTTCTTGTGTGCCATGGTCTTCTCTCATTTTTGCTTGCAGCCCAATTTGAGTACACACTTTTTCCTTTGGCTTTTTATTTATTTTGTGCTTTACATATACCCTGCATGTAGTTGAGAAATGGGTGTCATAAAGTTGATTATAAAGCTGCAATTGTTATATTTATGCAAATATACAAATCAGATGCAAGTTGCAAAGAATTGCAATCGCATGAAATCATAAATGGAATATAATAGACTCTGATTTATAATGAAAATTATGCAAAGCAAAAGGATAATCTTGTAATAGTGTTGAAAGTAGTTTGAAAAAGTCAATCAGAGAGTATCTGCGAATTGTAATTTTTTTTTTGACTAGAGCATTCTTATTTGTTTTGTTCGTGTATAATTTTGTTTCTTGCTTTTTCTTTTTTGATTTTTGATCGTCTTTTGCACGCGTACCCGTCTGGAATTTTAAATAATACATTTGACGCTTTCATTTTAGCTAAAATGCTGAAGGCACAGCAGCAATTTTATTAACGCCTACCTTTTGTGCTTTGCCTTCCTTTATTTTGTATTTTTTTGTATTTTTTTTCTTCTTGTGATTTTACTTTTGCTGAGTGCGATGATTTGTGTGTGCTGATGATTTGTTGGTCGTTCCGTTTGCTTGTTGTTGTTGTTGTTGCTGTTGCTGTTGTCCGCTGTATCTTTCAGCCAGTCTTAATGTCATCATTAACTTTTGGCCATTTTTTCCATTGAACTTCAATTAGTTACGCCCGACAGTCGCATTTCCGCAAGCAGTTTTAGATAGAAACTTTTTCCTCCTTTTTGATTTTGATTTTATTTGATTGGAAAGTGTCGCAATTAAAATTTAATTGGCATGATAAAGAGCAGCGGTCAGCGTTGATTGACACGTGCTGTGGCTAATTCATTTTCAGTTGTGTGTAACAAATTGATTTTACAAGCTTAATGCACATTGTACATTGTACTATATTATGGAAATTACATTTCTCTTTATTCTCTTCTTTATATATTTCCAGCTTCATGTGATTTCCAATTGAAATGCTTGGACTATCGAACAATTAACTGCTAACTGTTAACCATATTTGGTAAGTGTACACATTGAAAATTAATTTGGACTTTGCGACAAACTCAGAAGCTTAGGTCAACATTAAAATCCAATATGTACATGCATATTTCAGGAATGCCACATTTATGACAATTATTTTGGCCAAAATTGAGTGTTTGACAAATGTGAATATGCACCACAGTTTATTTGCCAATTCTAAATATGAATTGACGTTTATATTGAACGCAAATATGAAACTCAATAATTACAAACGAATCGCACATGCTCTAACTTTGGAGTAAAATTGCGATAGACAAATATCGAATTTTGTTTGTGATTGCGATATAGAGTGAATGCGATAGGCAAATATCGGATTTAATTGAATCGATTTGCTTTCCAAGTCTATTCGACATGTTACAATCGATAACAATAACAAACGCCTATTGAGTTGCACTCTCTCAAAGTCTGATTGATATGTTACTATCGCTTTGTTGTTACTAAACAAATGCAAAACTTTTGCATCAACTTTAATAACCTCAAATTGGAGTTCATAAAAACTGTGCTTAAATGCCCCGCTAAAAGATTAATTAAATGTCGCTTAAGCTAGAGCAAAGCCGGATATGGCCAGCTGTTTATAGGATTTGCCAAAGCTCGTTCTATTCGGAACATGCATATTGTATTTATAGAGCCAACTGCAATATGTATGTACATATGTATGTACATTTGTATTTTTTCGTATGTATGTAATTTCAAATACAATATATTCGTCGAATGGATGATTGGCTTGCAGCTTTGGTTTAGCACATGCCAAATTTTATTTTTATCGAAAGTTGTTGGACCATTGGCAACAGTTTTAGGAACCTTTATTGAAAAGCAACGAGCAAGAGCGCTGCCAACAACGAATATTATTTGAAATAGCCTGTGTGGAGGCAACAAAATAAACAAATACTATTCGTTCCCATCGCATCTAAATACGGCAGCCAAAAAAACAGCGAAAAACAAAACTTTTACAGAATCAAACAATATTCGTTCATGAGCTTTTAAGCCGCTAAGAGCTAAGTACCGACTGCCAACTGCCGAGTACTGAGCACTGAGTCCTGGAGTACTACATTCCGTATACCAGACTATGATGACAGGCGAGCACATGTCATTTTTCAGTTGAATTTACTTTGATGTGACGACAGCAGCGGCGACGGCGACGGCGACGGCACATTGCGCAGTCAAAATAAATATAAAAACGTCGGCCATTCATGGTCGTGATTTTGATGTCGACGTATAAATTGTATAAAATGTGCAAAGGACTTTTTAATATTGGCCCCCCAAAAAATAAACTGAATGCCCAACAAAGAGACTGTGTAATCGATACACATACACATATGCTCGGAGTTGAGTGTTGAAAAAAAAACAGGATGAAAAAATTGAAAAATTGCGTATACGATATGTGAATAGCGGGCTTATTAACTGTGAGTCCCTATTGAATGCGATTCGATTCGATTTACAAATAATTGTTGTTTTTATTATCAGATTACAGATTACATTTCTTTTGAATAGGTAGAATCACATTAGCATTATATTTATACATATTGAAATTCACAAGTGGTTTTCATCGTGACACAGATCCTGTAACTATTTCCTAATCACTTGAATCACAATTTATGCGACTAGTGAATAGCTAACCAATACATTTACTATATGCATATATCGCACTATGCCTGACTGATTTGACGAGTTGGCTCGTAAAGTTTATTGCATTGCTCGATTTTTAATTAAATTTCTGGACTGCTGAACCATTTAGCAGTATATCATATTTTCGCATCCCTCCGCCGCATCCCCACATTCACATCCACATATTTGAGGGCAAAATTCAGCATATTGCGGTTGTTCGGTTATTGGGCTGTTCAGCTGTTCAGCTATTCGGGGATTCGGTTATTCCGCTTGTATGCCAAAGCTAATACAACAAATCAATGGAATTTTGCATGCATATTTAAGCACTTGTGGTGCATCCTCTTGCGCTATTGACAGAGACCAAATAAAAATTGAGAGAGCCACAGCATCAAAAAATAGGAAAAAAATGGAAAAAGAAGGTGTTCGCATAAATGGGAAATGCACTAACGAACTGTTAGATTTACATACAAACTGAACAACTATGCATATTAAGCATTTGGGAGCTGGCAACAAAAAATCGACACTATAACTATTCATGTTTAATGCGAGATTCGTTTGTTATTGTGGCTAATGAAGCTATTAGTGTTGGCCTTGTTATTGACCAGTCAACGTTCAGGCTATACATTTTCCTTTCCTTCTCCATCTATTTGCCTGTTTTTTTTTTTTTGGTCATTTTATCCATTCGACTGACTGCCACAGGAAATGCCCATTTTCCGCAGCCAACAACAACAACAACACATCAGAACAATTTTTTTACTTGATTTGCTCGCTCAGAGCACAGAGCTCGAACAGCTCACAACTCACACAGCTCTCGGCCAAAAGTCAGCTTCAGAGAACCTATAACCAAAATGCTGAAAGTTTTTTGCTCGATGTGAAGAGGGATGAATAGGGGTGAAGAGGGGGAGCAAGAGTTGATGCCAGTTGGCTGATTTCTGTAGCATTTCCGTTGTGTTTCATTTTAATTTTCATACTCAAAGTGCTTTGACCATTGTGAATGGCGCGCCGAGAATGTAAAACGAAATCAAATGGAATGAAATAAAATAAAATGTTTGACTATTGGCGGAAGTGCGCCATAAGTTTATTTCTTGTGCGCGCCATTTTGTTTACACATATTTTCCACAGCATGTTTCGAGGCGAGAGTGAATGAGAGATGTGTATATATATGTATATAAATGTGTATATATGTTTGTGAGAGGGGGAGCAAAAGGAATACAAGCGTAACTGGACATTTAGTTTTGAGTTCGACAGTTGGCACTGAGTTTGTATTTGCGGCACTTATTGCCTTTTATACGCCATAATGTAACGGAAATTGTTCAACTTTTTAAAGATATAAATATTTAATTCAAATGTCGCTTTCAACGGTTTGCCCAAGTTTCAGTTTCGACTCAGTCCAGTTTTCGGTTTTCTAGCTTCAAGTTCGCAATGCCAGTCCCTGACCCAAACATAAAGCGAAACTGTTGCTGCTGCTGTTCTGTTCAATTTACTGTTTGAACTTTCACAAGTGCCACGCCCCCCTCAGTGCTTTCAGTAGCCCCCAAGAGGCTGGGCTGGGCTCAGCTCGGCTCGGCAGCAGCAGCAGCAGCTGCCAGCAAGCCATTAATATTTTTCAACTATTTGCATAAATTAATGTGCGCACAAAATGTTGCCAAAATATGCTCACTTACGAGTAGCAAACCTCGCCTTTGTGTGTGTGTTGTGGGTGTGTGTGTTGTGGGTCAGTTGGTTGTGCGCGTTTTAATAGCGATTTAAAGCGTTGCTCTGTTTGAATTTTAGTTAAGCACAAGCAAAACTTTTGCCATATGAATTTGAAATGCAATTGCACATAAACCTCGGGCCCATATTATTCCTACAACTTCAAAAAGTTTATTCCACACACACACACACATACATATAACATATATTTTAATACCACATGCACACACACACACATATTTTGTGGGCGCAGGACATATGCAAAATGTGGGGCGGCGTTAATTCGCAATTAGTTACAGGCAGCACTCGCTAAAGGTGATGCGGAAACTCCAACGTCAGCTGTTGCACTGTTCTCCCCTCTGCGCGCTCTCCTCCTAAATTTATCTGTATGCAGCTCAAATTTATAGAACGTGATGGAAAGTTTCAATTTTGCCATTAAAGCTTAGCGCAAGAAAGGGACAGAGCAAGGATAAAAGATAGGGAGAGAGAGAGAGAGAGAGAGAGAGAGAGAGAGAGAGAGAGAGAGAGAGAGAGAAAAGATGAAAACTGAATGAAATTCATAATTAGGAAAAAAATACGTGTTTCAACTTTATTAAAACCTTTTATTAAAATGCAAATATTTTGTCAATTTGTTTATACTTTTTTGGTGTTAATAATTAATGCACGATTACCTTATTTGTTAAGTGCATCTATGAAAAAATATAAAAATGACTGTATTTTTATAAGTGTGTTGAATATTATTTGAAATTCTATATTTCTTAAATAGAAGAATTTATTAAATACTTGCTACTAAAGTAATATTTTGAATAGGAAATGAAATTAAATAAAAAAATTTATGAAGTATTTCGAGTAAAAGTAATTAGTTGAATATGAAGTTAAATTCAACAGAAAAATTATTGAAGAGATAAACATGAAATAAAATACAAAATTACAAAGAGCCGTAAAACGTACTAAAATCAAGAATTAAATCTTAAATCAAGATTATATGATGTCAAAATTTAACCAAGAAGGTTTTTTCTTATATCAAGATCAAAACTCTACAATAATTCTAGATCTTCCAATTCTAAAATTAAAGATTTTATTCTTCTTTCAAGAATGGAGAAATCTGAAAATTGAACTAAGAAGGAAAATCTTAAATCAAGATTAAGATCAAAATTCTAAAATATAGATTATCAAAAAAAAAGCAAACAATATAGATTTGCTTATGTGTTATTTTAAATACATTGTTTACTTTTTTATATATATTATCCATAACAATTCTAAAGTTAATTACACCACTATGGAGTGGCTTCATTTTTAAAATGAATTGAGATTTGTATTAATTGCGAATTAAAGAGCTTTGGATTTCTTAACCCCAAAATTCAATTTGCACCCACTCATTCACGTACAATGGTGTGCGGTGAGAGTGTGTGTGTGTAAGTGTGTGTGCTGGAAAATGAGTTGACTGGTAATTGAGTTTTTAGTAGCTGTTAGCGGTGCAACAGCAGCTCTTTGCGCCACTTAGTGGCAAAGATGCGCATACACACTCAAACACATGCATGCAAGTGCTTACTCTTAGTGTGTGTGTGTATGTGTGTGTGTGTTTTACTGTTAGACCAGCATCGGCAGCAGCAACTCGTGCCAAACAGCAGCAGCAGCAACAGCAGCAGCAGAAGGTGCATTGTTGCGCAAATTAACTACATACATATGAATGTTTTCAGCAGTGTGTGTGTGCCTGTGTACATAGAGCATGCATACACGTACACACACACAAACACACCCTCACGTTGGTATTGCCGAAAATCACGCTTTTGCAGCTGCAGAAATGCAAGTTAAAGTTCCTCAGAGGCGCAACCAAATCAAATTTGCACCAAAAACCAAAGGTAAACTTTGAACGCTCGTGGCGGACATTTGTCTGGCACATACATATCTATGCGTATACACACACGTACACACACACACACTATGCATGTATGTGAGTGCAGCCAAACACTCATGCAAATTCTCACGTCGCTTATTTGGTAATTTACGCGAGTGCGAAAATGCGTTGTCTGTTTGCCTAACAAGCCGTATGTACACACACGCACACACACACACATATACACGTGGGTGTGGGTGTCTGTGTTAGCCAAAAGTTCATAAACTTGTACACACACACTCACCGGAGAGCAGACGCTCCCACACACAACAGTACTGTAGTAGCAACTTAATTAAGTTATCAAGACATTTTGGCTCAAAAGTTTGTGGCCCAAAAACTGCGGCCAGAACGGAACTGCATTTTGTCAGCCGCAATAAATTCGCATAATAAATGGGCAGCAGCGTTTAACTGTTTAAGTGTGTCAACAGCGGTGCCAGCAACAGCAGCAGCAATCTGTGTGTTGCACGTCCACAAAAATTTGGCATGCAGAGCCACCCCATCAAAAGCAACAAAAAAAAATGGAAAGATGGAGAAAAAATGAAACCATGACACCTGCAACCAAAATGTTAAACAGCAGGCAAATGTCCAAAGAGATGCACAAAAGTGGCCAGAAGGACACGGGCAACTATTGCTGCTGCTGTCGTTGATGTTGCTGCTGTTGCTGTTGCTGGCTGCGATGGACGTCAGCAACACTGCACTGAAAATAACAAAAATTATGCTAAATAGGTAAAGCAGCTTTCACGAAACTGAAACTCAACCTCGAGCAGTAAATTATGAGTGAGGGTGGCTGAGTGCTTGGGTGGTTGGCTGCCTAAACGGCAATGTCAATGCGGGTCAGCAGCGACAGCAGCAGCAACGATGAGTCAACATCACAAAGCAAAGTAGGGCACAGAGTCTTGCTGTTGCAACAGCTACGAAAAACTACGAGAGATAGACAGACGCATGCCACATAGAGATGGCAATGTGTGACGACGACACTCAACACTATCGCACAAACACAAATAATGCTCGAAAGACGAAACACAGAGTGCCACAAATTGATTAAAAACAGGCAAAGCAGAGGCAAACAAAATCAGTAGCAACGCATGGTATAATTAAAAGACAACATGCTTCAACTTCAACTGGCGCTAAGCAGCTGCCAAGTATCGAGAACAACTTTAAGAGCATATTTTTGGGGGCATATTAAAGGGGGCCATCATTAAGGCCAGTTGCCTGTGCACAAATCTTCTTCACACACTCGCATTCACTTTTGGCAACGTTGTTGCCATCGTCGTCGTATCTCTTGTGTTGTAAAATGATATGCGGTGCGGCAAAAGTTCCTCTGGGTATTTGTCAACAGTTGCCAACGACTGAGCAACGGACCAACTGAGGCAGCGGCAACAATTGTGGAGCCCAGCAAATAGAATCTTATCTGCGTGGCACGCGTTTAAAACTGCCATTGCCAGGACGACAGGACGATAGGACACTCCGGACTGTTGGGCAGCCAACTTAGCCGAATGCTAAGGCGCACCAGATTTCAGATTCCTGCATGAAAAATGTTCGCACATACCTTTTTCGCCTTTGGCTCAAAAGCTGCTGACTGTTCACACGCCTGGCTCGCTTGGCTGGCCAACTGGTCGACAGGTTGGTTGGTTGGTTCGTTGGCTCGTTCGTTGTCTGGGCTTGGCCAGGATGCGGATGCTGGGTGTGTGTGTCTCGTGTGCCGTGTGCCTTTGCCTTTTGCATTGGTTTTGTTTGCTGTCTTGATAGTGCGCAAAGCGAGGGCAGTGTCAGGAAGCAGTCTCTTCAGTTGCCCGCATCCTGCACCTGCCTTTCACTTTATCTTACTTTGCTTGCCAGTGTGTGTAAGTGTGAGTGTGCTCATGTTTAATAGACACCACACGCCCACACTCTCTCTCTCTTTGCCTCGTATGTGTGTGTGGCAACAAACTAAACGCCGTTGGGCCAAGTGTAGCATATTTTTTACTGCCAAGTGATGATGCCTCTTCTGAGAATTTTCGTGAAATTTAAAACGCAATTTAATACAGCTTCAACTGTTCTGTAATGTGCTTACAAACACATGCATTATTATCGTATGATAAGCTTTTGGGGCCATTCGCTTAATTAACATGACTAATGCACTAAGCAGCGCCAGCCAGCTGAGTCACAGCTAAACAAACAGCGAGCGAGCGAGCCAACAAAAAAACATGCTAAACTAACCGCTAACTAATGAGCTAGTGGCTAATCAGGCTGTACCATGTCTCCACACACACACACACGCCTATTCCCTCAACCTAGACCCACACGCCCATCTCACACTTACCTACGCCCATCAGAGAAACCAATTTAGTGAACCGCACACACACACACACGCACGCACACACACGCGCTCGCGTTGCTGATAAAGCTGAAGAGAAATTGTGCCAGTCATAACTCAAAAGGGAACTCGTCAGGACGCGGATGAGACGCTAGTTGGGATTGGAGATGGGAATGGGGATGGGGATGGGAGGACTAAGCGCGTGTCTGCATTATGGCCATCATTCAGAGGCGTCATCGCAGGCCACCAAAATGCCGCACGATGAAGGGAGTATGAGGATAATCATAAGAATACAGTGGAACCTAATCCTTTCACACACACACACACACACACACACACACACTCACTGACACACACTTGGCCACTAACTCTAACCAAAGAAAACGCATTTAAGCATGAAAGGATACGACGACTTTTGTTGTTGCTCTCGCTGATGCTGCCGCTGCTGCTGTTTGCTGAATACGTAAAAGGATTTTGCGCACCTTTCAAAATCCCTTTTTTTTACAGTTTTTTTCTATAAAGTCCAAGCTGAAGCGACTCCGAGTGAATGCATGAATGCATGATGATTGAATGAATGAATGTGCCAGGGCCAAGGCCCAAAAAAAAAGAAGAGCTAAAAAACAAAATAGAGAAAGGAGAAAGGATATGTTTGGTTTGGTTGGGGATGGGTGGAAAACTTTGTGTGTTAGGGTCAGAGCACTAATCAGCTGGTCGTAGACATTTTGTTGCGTACCCGGTGCCTCACTTGTTTTGATTATAAATTGAAAAATTTGCTGTTGTGCAAATTTCAACAAAATCAAAGTGTTTGCATGGAATTTCCTAATTTTTTTCTTTTTCCATTCGTTGCCAGTTGGCAGTTTGCTATTGCTCTGGCTCTTCTTGTTGTACTGCTCTACTACCCCATTTTTATGGCATTTCCATATGTCACAACCCGGAGCAGGCGGTCAAGCGCAAAGGCCGAGCACCCAAGTGGAAATGCTGCCTCAAGTGTGTGTGTGAGTGTGTGGGTGGGGTCGTCTTTTGGTTGAGACATAAAGGATATGCTTGTTAGTAACCAAATTTGCAACAATGACAACCGACACACACAAGAAGCAAAATGAAAAAAAAAAACGAGAATAGCAACAGCAAAAGAAAAGTTTTTGACACTTTCAAGTTCGCACACCATTTTCTGAAGGTGTGCAGCCATGGGTAATCGATTCCCATCTTTGGCTTTTCTCCCCATTGAGAATGGACACACTTTGTTGCCAGTAGATCTGAGAAGATGTAAACATATTTCGATACAATGGATTGAAAATGCTAATCAAATACCTACAAATATCGTTTCATTTCTTATTTACAAAATATTTTCACACATTTTGCTGTCAGCTGCGAAAGCTGATTGCTATGTCACTTACTCCACTTATCGATTAAGTTATTATATGTAAAGTTGTCATTTTTTGTGTTGCTTTTCAACACTGGCAATTAGACAATTTTAATCGCAGCCAACTTAACAAGCGTGACTTTCGCTTTCTCATAATTATTTTTAAATACAATTTGAAAATGTCGATCTCCAACTATAAACTGCAAACCAATGTGCGTCTGCATCCTGTGGTGCTCTTCCAAATCATTTCCTCCTACGAACGTCGTTCTAAATCCACCACAATGGCAGTGGGCACGCTGTTGGGTCGTCGGGACAAGGGCAGCGACGTGATTGAGATCACCAACAGCTTCACGGTACAGCACAAGGAGCACACCGTTGGCGACGTCGAGCAATTCAAGCTGGACACGCAGTACGCCAGCGAAATGTACGAGCTGAATCAGATCACCTATCCCCAAGCTGATTGCTATGTCACTTACTCCACTTATCGATTAAGTTAATATATGTAAAGTTGTCATTTTTTGTGTTGCTTTTCAACACTGGCAATTAGGCAATTTTAATCGCAGCCAACTTAACAAGCGTGACTTTCGCTTTCTCATAATTATTTTTAAATACAAGTTGAAAATGTCGATCTCCAACTATAAACTGCAAACCAACGTGCGCCTGCATCCTGTGGTGCTCTTCCAAATCATTTCCTCTTACGAACGTCGTTCCAAATCCACCACAATGGCAGTTGGCACGCTGTTGGGTCGTCGGGACAAGGGCAGCGATGTGATTGAGATCACCAACAGCTTCACGGTGCAGCACAAGGAGCACACCGTTGGCGACGTCGAGCAATTCAAGCTGGACACGCAGTACGCCAGCGAAATGTACGAGCTGAATCAGATCACCTATCCCCAGGAGAAGATTCTCGGTTGGTACGGCACCGGCAAGTGTCTGTCCCGCTCCGCAGCCGCCATGCACGCCTTCTACTCCCGCGAGTGCGGTGACTTTCAGCCGCTGCATCTGCTGGTGGACACCACGCTGCGTGGCGGACGTATGACCACTCGACTCTATTGCGGCGTCATGCTGGGCGTGCCCGGCGGCACCAAGGGTCTGATGTTCACTGAGCTGCCTCTGTTCACCATTGATACCGAGGGCGATGAGTCGATCGCATTGCGCACCATGCAAAAGTATGCTCTCAACACTACAAAGCACGTGGGTCGCATGCTGCCCGAGCTGGTGCACGTTGTGGATTCGTTGCGTGAGCTGGGAGTGAAGCTGGATCTTGTGCTGCGCTACATCAACGATGTGCTGGAACGCAAACGTCGGCCGGACAACAGCGTGGGACGTGCTCTGCACGATGCTCTGACTTCAGTGCCCATGTTGGATACCGAGAGTTTTCGTTTAATGTTCAATACGAATGTGCGAGACATGCTTCTGAGCATTACACTATCTACCATGATCAAGACTCAGATGCAGCTCACAGAGAAGTTGTCTTGCCTGCCAGATTATTGAAAAACAAGTCTATTCTTTAGTTTTCATCTCGATTGTAATTAGCAAAATGAATCTTTATTCCAACTAACTCATTGACATGTACTTTCATTCACTTTCATGCTTTTAACAATTCATTTATTAACCAGCATCAGTATTATTAATTTGTAGATTATTCATTTGCGGTTTACTGCATGTTGAATTCTCAATTTAATCATTATTTATTTATTATACGAACAGCCAAGCAACTAATTTAAATACTAGTTTGTTATTGATTAACACAATTTATTGCCAGCAGCAAAATACGCAATTTCATATTGTTGCTGGTAGCTTCTCTTGCTCTAAAGACTGCCTTTTTATATACGAGATGCTTGTGTTTTTACAAAGTACTTTCCAATACTGTTCTCTTATTTTGACGCACTTTCATCAGCGTTGAGATAATTATGTTTTCTTTTATTTATGTCGGCAGGGCTTCAAAGGAGCAAAAAGTGAAAAAAAGTGAAAAGCTTTTATCGGGAAAATAAAGCAACACTTTTAAGCAACATTGCAGTTGTCAGCGTTGCCATATAATATATTTTGTGCTGTTTTTCATATTTTTACGAACACAATAAATATATTACAGAAGTGATAATGGCATCGATTGCATAATGGATTAAATGCGGGCCGCTCTTTTGCCTTCAAACTCACGGATGCGAATGTCGATGGCAATGTCGATGTCGCTGTCGCTGTTGCCATCGTTGCTGTCGCTGGCGTTGACGTTTGCTGTTTGTCGTTTTATTTAAGCCTTTATCAATGCAAATGCGAATGCGACCGCGAATGCCACATGACGCATAAGGCCATTGTTGCAGTCGAAGCCACTGCCACAGCGACTGTGTTCGACTGCGTTGGCCTCCGAGGACTGTTTGCGTTTTTACTTAATTTGAAGCGATTTATTAATATTTTTTTAAAGCTCGTCTGCTGTGCAACTGATTGCAGCTGCTGCTGTTGGCCTTAAACATAATTAATTAAAATTGCGATATTATTGAATGGATTTTGTGTGTTGCTGCTGTTGCTGCTGCGTGGTAAACTCACAACACACGAATATGTGTCAAAATCAAATCTAAATCCCAAACCTAAAGCCAGCAACAATTCCTCGAAAGGGCGCGTGTGGCACAAGCTGCAAAGTGGCAAGTGGCAAGTGGTAACAAATGCAAATGAGCAGCGCACGCGCCATTTTCACAAATGATGGCAATCAAAAATGCTGCATGCCATCTTGCATATTGCAATCTATAGTGCGCATATTGCGTATATTTGCGACGGAGCCAAGCCAGCCAGCCAAGTGAAGCCAAGTTTCCAACTTCCAAGCAAGTTATTTCACAGATCACGTATACGCCACATTGGCGCTGCTTTTGCCGCTGCCGCTAAGACATTGCAACTTTTTGCTAATTAATGTCAAAAATGTTATATATTAAAAACGTTGCATCCAAGTTCATGCCACGTGTTTAATCCCCTGCACGCATTGGCCTCATAACTTTCGACAGTTGCTTCGCCTCCTCCTTCTCTTCTCGCTTCCGAGCTGAAACGTGTTTCGACTTTGTGCGCAAATCAATGCGACAATATGAGCTGGAGCTTCTTTCAATGCTTGCCACATTTAAGTTTGAGCATTTATTGTAGCCAAACAAACTTGAAAGCCCCGGCATCTCGTTGAGGATTTATGCTGAAGTGTGTGCGCTTTTGTGGCCACAGTTTAGGTGTCAGTTGCAGGCCGAGCCATGGCAGAAGCCATGGAACCAAGCAGAGCAAAAAAAAAAAGCAGCAGTAGAAAACACGGCATGCCAAGTTGGCCGTGCTGCCAAGCCAGCTCAGCAATTGGCAACGCCCACAACATTTGACTCACAATCAGACATCGCAACCATAAAATAGTCGCACTCGCATACATATGTACTATGTATGTATGCTTCACAATAAAAAGATATATGTTACAGTAGATGGCGAGCCTTCTTCTTATAATAGACATGCTTCACGTACGCTGTGTTGACGCGCAAAACAATAATAAGGCTTCAATGCCAACGAACAAAAAAAAAATACAACGAAAAAATAATATAAGGAAAGCCAAAATAAATATGAGCAAAAAATAGCAACGAACAGGAGAGAAGACACAAGTGATAGATAGACAGACAACAGAATGAGAAGAGCGAGGGCCGCGCAAAACGAGCTCAAAAGTTGCAAGCAGCAAAATAAAGATTGGCATAGATATGCACGTGATTGGAATGTAACTCCGAAATTAAGTGGCTCCTGCGGCGCCAAGGAAACCAAAAGAAATCTTTTTGCAAAACAATATATGTCATACACAGCCCACACACACGCACGCACACATACACTCACACACACACACACACGGCACGACACTTTCTCTCAGTGAGTTGACTGGGCCAAACGGAAAATGGCCAACGAATTGAGTGGCAGTGGCAAAACGGAAAATGAAATGCACATTAGCCGAAAAGGAGCAGAGCCCAAAAGGCACACAGAAACACAATGTGTGTGTGTGTGTGTGTGTGTGCCGGTGGCAAAACCGATAGGAAGGAAATTGTTACGTAGGCCAAGGCGCAGCAAAGTCAAAGGCAACGCCAAAGCCAAAAGCAAAGAGAACAATACGAAAAGCGCAGAAGCACACAAATCGAAATAAATAAATAAAATCAAATGTTCTGTGGAAAAACTTTGGCTTCGCTGTGGAAGCAACTTAGGTAAAACTGTGCAACATCGTTGTTGCCTCTATGGCAGCAGCGCATCTACACCCACGCACAAAGCGCTTGAATTACATCTTATGAGCGTCTGGAGGTTACGCTTTAGGGGGAAACCAGCCATCCAGCCAGGCAGCCCGCATGGCGTATACGTAACGCCAGCGTAACGGAAACGGAAACAAAGCGATAAACTTTTGTTAGTGTAGCGCAGCAATCCACACTCGAGGCCCGCGGGAGCGTAAAAGTGCGAAAGTGCGCCCCAATCGCAGCAATAGTGCCAGGCCGTCCAAGTTCTCTCTTGCCGTTGCCGTTGCCTTCGTCTACGTTTACGTTTACGTCTTCGTCTCAATCTCCGTCCCCTACTATGTCTCCTGCTTCGTGTTCGTTTAAGACACCAGAGCAAAAACAGCTTCAAACGGAACCAGCGACGCAGCTCAGAAGCAGCGTGTAAATGTCGGCTAACACTTGGCTGCGTTTCCTGCAAAAAAAAACTAGTAAGAAAGCTACAGTCGAGTAGTCGAGTACACTCGACTATGAGATACCCGCTACTCACTTTGAATAAAATTGAAACAGTGCGATATTATTATTAATATAATATTAAAATACCACAAAAATACTTATTCATATAGTACTGCATTCAAAATATATCATTAATACTAATATATATCAAAGGCTACATTTGGTGTATTGATGTAGCACCACATTCAAAATATATCATACAAAAGATTTTATTAAATAACTTTAACAATTTTTATCTGATCGCAACCAAATCAGTAATACTGCAGTTATTATTGTATGTACAAAAAAGTTGCTCTATTTTCAAAATTACAATTGTTATTCGATTTTTTTTAATGGCGGAGGCGGAAGCAAGAGTCCTGTCGAAAACAAAATATATTCCTATTCTATAATACCCTTCTACCCTATGGTTAGTGGGTATAAAAAAACGGAAAGGCGAATGAAAATAGTTGGAAAAATCACAAGAAACAAGCAACATACTCAACAGCTTGCTTATGTGTTACTCAGACACAATTGCACCAGGCCAAGTGTGAGTCGCAGACGAAGACGCCTCTCAATGTGTGAATTACGAGTGTATTTCAGTTTTTTTCGTATTTTTTTTTTTACTCATTTTTGTTGTGCTGTGATTTCAGATTTCGGCTTCAGCTTTAAATGGCAAAACGGCTGTCATTAAAAGTCTTTGACCGACGAAGTCTAATACAATTTGCTTTAATTTTCAGCCGCAAATGAAGACTGATTGAGTACAAGTTCAAGAAAATCCAATAAAAATACAATCCCGCCCATCACAAATGACTCCCTTCCCGTCCCATCCCGTTTCGTCCCGTTCTGTTTTGTTCGGCGACTGAAAAGTCAATGGCTAACAAGCAAAAACAAACCGAAATAAGTTCTGGGGAAAATCTTAATTTTCCACAACAGAAACGTGACACATTTTCGCTGGTCAGAGAGGCGGCAGCCACCGCATGGCAAACTGTTCACTAACTTTACACACACACACACATACACATAGCAATTGTGTATCTGTGTGTGTGTGGCTCAATTGGCTGGTGCTTGTTTTTGCTTTTTTGGTTGCGAAAGGATGGGTTAGCCTCAAAACCAATTTCTTTTGTATTTTCATCACACGCAACATGGAAAATGTTTTTGGTCGTGTGCTTGCTTCCAGGTAATATAAGTGGGATTTCAACCCAAATGTCTTAAGTAGCCAATATCAAATTTGTTGGTCGGGTTAATTTCCAAAACTAAACCCTTCATTTCAACCAATTAACACTGACTGTCTGGAGTATCAAATATTGCAGCTGTAACATTTGTTCAGAGAGAGTTGAGAATGGAAAATGAAATATATTTCAGATTTAAAATAAATCGAATAATTTTCTAAAATTACTATTTAAACATATTTCAGTTAGCTAATGATGTTAAAGTTAGAATTAGAAATATATTTCTAACAATAAAAAGGCTTAACATTTGTTATATTTTACATAAACATTGCTTAGCATTTATCGGTTTTAACAGCATGTCAAAGTTGATCGAACTATTTAAGCTACCCTCGTTTATCGAACCTTTCCTCGTGTGCTTAACAAAAACTGTCAACCACATGGCCCAAAATGTCATTTCGACTAAATACACCTTTTCCTTTTGTCATTTGATTTATTGTATGCCCCAAAGTATTTGCGGTGCAAGTGAGTAACATGTGTGTGTGTATGTGTGTGGGTAGGGGTAGGAGGGACTGTATACTATGTAAATGTCTGGCTGATTTGTTTAAACAAACGTCCAAAGTGTGCTTCCTTTGCTTGTCTCTACAGCTGTCAGGTTCAATCTTGTGCTCGTTGTGCCCTTAACCGAAACCTGAACGACCACACTTTCTTCTAGTGTTTGTTCTGGTTTGCAACAATGTGTGTGTGTGCTTGAGAATAGGTGTGCGTGTGTGTGTGTGTGCGTGTGTCGTCCACTTGTCATGTCACTCAGCGTCATTGTCATGCAGACAATGGCAGGGCAGCAGTGAGCAGTGAGCAGCGAGCTGCCGGCAGTCAGTCGTCAATCTAGCTAAAGCTCTCGTTTGGGCCAAACCCAAGGGGCATCGGTTTTTCGGAGCCTCTTGCATTTCATTTACATTTTCAATGTCAGGTTGCCTGGTTTCTTCGGGAATGTTGGCATTCGTAATTTACCGTTACAAATCAATTGTCAAAGTTATGGCCATGACGCCTTCTTCAACGCCTCTTCGACCCCCTCTTCCCCTTCACCGAGTGTGTTTTGTCAGCGCGTGTCAATGCGTTGATATCCTTGAAACGGCAGCATCCGTTTGTACTTAAACGTTATGCTTGGCCCCACAACGCACAACGCAAAAAGAGACGGGATTTTTACGCACAATTTATGTTAATTTGGCCACAGTTTAGCCATAAAAGAATCAGACCAAAGCGATATTCCCAGCCAGCCAACATATTTTTATAGCTTTTGCTTCGATATTTATGCGCGATTTTTTTCGCATTGAACTGAAATTGTTTAGCTGCTTATATTGTGGGATACATATCAAATGTACGTGCTGCGGCAAAACTTTTGGGGTTCATTGCACATACACATACACACACATACACCCAAAATCCGAGCACACACATAGAGTTGGGGAATGTGTGGCTTTCTGTTAACATTTTGACAGCAAAAGGCTTTAAGTTGTCAGCGCGTTCTTTAGCCATTTTATTGTTGTTGTTATTAGTTGTGTTATTCCTCCTGCTGCTGCTGCTGCTGTAAGCGCTTGTGCTTATTAACATATTGTTGTTTTGCGCCTGTCGCGCCATTGACAATTCATTTTGTTATCAGCACAACACGAAAGCTTAGTGACAAAACCTAAAAACAAAACCCCCAAAAACCAAACTTACAAAACTATGCTAAATACTCGACTGTTAGATGGCCTGTATTTTTTGGGCATCCACTTTGAAAACTGGGAAATTAATAATAATTATTCATAAATGAGCATATGTTGTGCTTTGCACAGAAAGGTAGCAAAACTTTTCGAACATACTTAATTATTCGAAAATTTTGTGCAGAAGTTTACAGTAAAGATTACAAAAGGGGGAAATTCTCAAATTTAGTTTTGTGTGTTCTCCTATTATTACTAATTGTATCCCAGAGGTAACTTTAGTCAATTAATTTATGTTAGTTGA